>NW_025851316.1:0-6262 GCF_002878395.1 Capsicum annuum
TCCACAATATTTTTTGGGACTAATATATTTTGAATTTAATATAATCCGAATTTTATACAGATTTAAATTTAATAAAATTGCATCGCCTACAAATTTCCCTACTTCAAGACTTATCAAAGTATTAATTTATTTAAATCGGAGATGAGTCTTGAAGTAAATCGGATTTAGATCAAATTAATATATGTAATGGCCATGTGCATTTTCAAAACACATATTTAAAAGAAATAAATATGGTAATGATTATGTTTCTTGACCTAAACTATCATATATTAATTATTAATATTTCAAAGTCCAATTTTCCTTATATAGTAATCCTTACTTACGTGCAGATGATAGTTTCCTCTTTTACATCACGCCGCCACAGCAAATTAATTTCAACAGGGCTTAGAATTTGGCCATCACCGCCTCCACAATCCCTGTTTAATACAAATTTGGATATAGTCATCCCCTGGAATCTATAAATATCAGCGATCCAGTAAAAAAAAAACTGGTACACTGTGCAATTTTAATTGGTGGTGAGATCAGATCTTCTCCGTTGGCCTTTGTGTAAGTCCCTTTTTTTCATGCTTTTGATTTTTTTCTTTTTCTAATTTTTTTTGTAGGGTTGGACAAATAGCAATATGCAACAATCGACTTAGGGAGCAAAAGTTTAACTTCGCCTTCGTACACTCTAAGATCGACCAATTTTGACTTTAAGACGGTGGCTATGCAACAATGGGTTTAGGGTGTGAGAGTTTAACTTCATCTCCGTACACTCTAAGACCGAACAATTTGACTTTAAGATGGTACCAATGCAACAATCGGTTTAGGGTGCGAGATTTTAACTTCGCCTTCGTACACTCTAAGACTGACCAATTTGACTTCAAGACGGTGGCAATACAATAATCGGCTTAGGATGTGAGAGTTTAAATTCGCCTACGTATACTCTAAGACCAACCAATTTGACTTCAAGATGGTGGCAATGCAAAAAATCGACTTAGGGTGCGAGAGTTTAATTTTGCCTCTGTACACTCTAAGACCGACCAATTTGACTTCAAGACGCATGGTTTTCTTTAAGTATGGGCCCGTTCAATGTTCAGATCAAGGTGCAAAGGGGCAAATCTTGTTCACCTTAAGGTATGGAAATTTTAAGATCCTTTAAGGATAAACCCGTAAGAGGCCAGCTTAAGGTGCAAAAGGATAAATTTTGTCCACCTTAAGGTATGAGAATTTTGAGATCCTTTTAAGGATAAACCCGTGAGAGGCCAGCTTAAGGTGCAAAGGGACAAATTTTGTTCACCTTAAGGCATGAAAATTTTGAGATCCTTTTAAGGATAAACCCGTGAGAGGTAAGCTTAAGGTGCAAAGTGACAAATATTGTCTACCTTAAGGCATGAAAATTTTGAGATCCTTTTAAGGATAAACCCATGAGAGGCCAGCTTAAGGTGCAACGGGACAAATTTTGTCTACCTTAAGGCATGAAGATTTCGATATCCTTTTAAGGATAAAACCGTGAGAGGCCAACTTAAAGTTTAAAAGGACAAATCTTGTCCACCTTAAGGCATGAAAATTTCGATATCCTTTAAGGATAAATCTGTAAGAGGTCAGCTTAAGGTGCAAAAGGAAAAATCTTGTCTACCTTAAGGCATGAAAATTTTGAAATCCTTCTAGTTGTAGGCTTGGAGAACTTTGGCATTCCATATCCCACTAAAGGAACTCTCTTTCTTTTCGACGGGTTGCCCCCATTGAGTCACAAATATTTATAGTAAGTCCAAAATTTAATTAGAATAGTTTCATACTTGGTATCCATATGGTAGATACTGTAGGAACATATTTTTTTTAACACTCATGCAACTGAACTCAGAATGAAATTTCAAGCGCCTACGTACCTCAGTAAAGAGGAGCAAGTCACAACGTAGTTCTGAGTGAGTGTTTTTTTTCTTTTTTTTTATGTCCTAACTTTTGCCTAGGCCGCCTCTTTTGAGGTTTTCAACCTAGCGGACTTTTATTATTATTATTTTTTTAGCCGTACACAGTTTATACTCTTGCAGGCCAGGAGTCGACATACAGTTTATAGTCGTGCCTTAAGAAGTGGACATTTAGTTTATACTCGTGCCTTAAGGAGTGTACTAATTTATACTCGTGCCTTAAGGAGTGGACATTTAGTTTATACTCGTGCCTTAAGGAGTGTACATGTAGTTTATACTCGTGCCTTAAGGAGTGTACATGCAGTTTATACTCGTGCCTTAAGGAGTGTCATCTCCTTCAAGGATAGTACTTCTTCAAGAACTTGGAATTAATGAGGCCAACCCTCACACCATCTGCATCGACAAGTTTGTAAGCACCACTTGAATATGCCTTTTACACGACATATGGTCCATCCCACTTCGAGGTGAATTTGCCCCTAGACTTATGAGAAGTGATAATGGGCCTTCTTACTGTAAGGACTTGATCTCCAACTTGGAAGCACCTCAAGCGAACCCTTTTGTTGAAAGAACGAGATAGTCGGGCTTGATAGCATTCAAGATTTTGTTGAACCTCCAGCCTCTTCTTAACAAGAGTTTTTAACTTCGCAAGATGCAACTTAACATTTTCTTCATCGGTGAGCCCACCTTGAATATCCAGTCTCAAAGAAGGTATTTGACACTCAAGTGGCAGGACTGCTTCAACTCCAAAAGCAAGTAAGTATGGGGTTGCTTACGTCGGTGTACGGTAACTTGTCCTATACACCCACCAAGATTCTTTTATTCGCTCATGCCAGTCTCGTTTGGATTTGGAGACAAATTTCTTCAATAAGTTGCACAAAGTTTTATTGAAGGCTTCAGCTAGACCGTTGGCGGCAACATGGTACATAGAAGACTTGCGCTGCTTGAAGCCAAAGAGATCACAGATTTTGTTCATCAGCTTGTTATCAAATGGCTTTCCATTATCAGTTATTATGTATTGTGGAATCCCAAAGCGATAGACGATATTCACTAAGATGAAGTTTGTAATATTTTCTTTCTTTACTTCTAAGAGAGCAAAAACTTCGGCCTACTTTGACAAGTAATCTGTCATGGCCAAGATGTATAAGTGTCCACCAAAAGATTTTGATAGTGGACCAACAACATCCATTCCCTAAGCATTGAATGGCCAAGATTCTACAGTTGGGTGTAGTACTTCTGGAGGTTGATGTATGAAGTTCGCATGGAATTGGCAAGCTTTGCATCTTCTAGCATAATCCAAGAAATCTTTCACCATCATTGTCCAATAATATCCCATCCTTTTAATGTGAAAATAGAGCTTCGATCCAGACTAATTCAATCCACAAACTCCTGAGTGCGCTTCTTGCAAAGCTTGAATGGCTTCTTCCTCTCCCAAACACCGTAAGAGTACTCCTTCAAATAATCTTTGATACAGTGTGTATTTGTAATAAAGGAAGCGAGGTGCACGATGATGGATGTCAATACTTTTCCTTGGATCTTCTGGAAGTATCCCATAACACAAGTAGTTAATGATAGGTTGTCACCAATCTTCCTTTACAGTTTCAAACACAACGACGAGGTATTCAACCTTGCCTTTTATGTCCTCATCCTCATTTGATGGTGGTACTACCCATTCTTGGCGGATAGTAACTTGTGTCTGATTCGGAAGAGTTAGAGTTAAAGCCAAATAAGCTAGAGCATCATCTTGCTTATTTTTATTTCTTAGCACATGTTCTAGGGTTACTTCTCTAAGCAATCCCATCAACTTCTGTGCATAATCTTGATATGGTCTTAACTTAGGCTTCTGGACTTCATAGCTTCCCGAAAGCTGCTTGATCACCAATTGGAAGTCACCAAAACCTTATAACTGTAGTTGTTTCATGTCGAAATCCATCTCAATCTCGAGTATGAGGGACTTGATATTCAACAACATTATTGGAGCAACGATTCGTCAAGGTAAACGAGTAGGGGATAACCTATTCTTGTGGAGTAACAAACACTACGCCAGCACCAACTCCATCTCGATGTGAGGCATCGTCAAAGTACATCTTCCATGGGGATCTAACATCAACAACCATTGCATCTTCATTAGGAAGTTCATCGCTCAGTTTCCAGTCATCAGGTATTGGGTAATCTGCCAAGAAGTCAGCCAATGCTTGTCCTTTTACAGCCTTTTCGACGATGTACACGATCTCAAACTGCTGAAATTGGAGGTACCACCTTGCAAGTCAGTCACTGAGGACTGATTTCAACATTACAAACTTGATGGGATTTGCCTTGGACACAAGACGAACAACATGAGCTTGAAAGTAGTGTTTTATCTTTTGGATGGAGAAACCCAATGCCAAACATAACTTTTCGATCAGAGAATACTTCAGCTCATTCGGCGTCATCATTCTGCTCAAATAGTAAAGAGAGTTTTCTTTACCTTCACTATTTTCTTGAGACAGTAGTGCTCCAACTGACCTCTCTTGTGCTGCAATGTAGAGTATCAATGGTTTCCCAAGTATGGGTGTCGCAAAAACTGGTGGCTTTATTAAGTATGATTTGATACTCTCAAAAGTATTCCTACAAGCTTGGTCCCATTCGAAGAGAGTATCCTTCTTCATGAGATGACTAAATGGTTGACATTTCCCAACCAGTTTTGAGATAAACCTCCTTAAATATGTTAGCCTTCCTTAAAGGCTTTTTAACTCATGAATATTTTGAGGCTCGAGCATCTTCAAAATTGCATCAACCTTGTCTTGATCAATTTTAATTCCTCGATATCGCACAATGAAGCCAAGAAACTTTCCAGAAGTAACTCCAAAGGCACACTTCAATGGATCCATCCTAAGTTGATATCTTTAAAGTAACTCGAATACGATTCTTAGGTATTTTAAGTGGTCGTTTTTGACTTCACCACTAGATCATCCACATAGCATTCAATATTTTTATGGAGCAGGCCATCAAAAATGTTATGTATAGCCCTTTGATAAGTAGCACCAGCGTTCTTCAAACCAAAAGGCATCACCTTGTAGCAATAAATACCTTTGGGCGTACGAAATGCCATGAGTTCTTCATCCTTTGGCGTCATATGGATTTAGTTGTAACCGGATGAACCATCCATGAAGAACATTGCCCTATAACCAGTGGTGGCATCAATCATCAACTCTGGTAAGGGGAATGGAAAGTCATCCTTAGGGCAGGCGTTGTTGAGATTCTAAAAGTCGACACAAACTTGAATTTGGCCATTCTTCTTCCGTACTGGAACAATACTTGAAATCCATGTGGGATATTTGACTTAACGAATAAATCCTACTTCAATGAGTTTGTTAACTTTATTTTTAATCAAAGGAACCAACTCTGGACTAAAGCGTCTTTGGGCTTGCTTAATAGGACGGGCATCATTCTTGACCATCAACTGATGGACTGCTACTTTTGGATCTAAACCAGGCATTTCCTTATAGCTCCAAGTGAAGACATCCATATATTCTTTAAGTATGTCCATATAAGCAATTTTCTCCTCTATTTCTAGAAACACGCTCAGGTAAGTTGGTCTTAGGTTTTCATCGATTCCAAGATTAACTTCCTTTACAGGATCTATTGTGGCCTTTAATCCTTCTTCAAGTTACGATGGAGCATCTCCAGCATTTTTTTCCTCTTGAGGATCATCGTCGTTGACGGATATATAATAAAACCAAAAGGCATCTTCTATCTCTTCATCAACCTTCATTTGAGATGAGACATCTTTCTCGTTCTGGGTTGTAATATGATATGAGGAGCCAACATTCTCTTCATCTTCTTTGTGAATCTTGGTATAAACCAAAGTATGCGCCTTTATTTTTAGCACCTCATTGCATAAAACTACCAGTTCCGTCTGTCGCTTCATTCTAGAAGGAATCAAACTTTGGATATCTTTTTGTATTTTAAGTGAAGAGTACATCATCGTGCTTTGACAACTCCTCTTACACTTGTTGTTTTTCCTCTTGTTTAGAGGTCCTAACCTTTCGAGCACAGAATTTCTTGCAGTTGATTCTCCAAATCGGTCAAAGACAGAAGCCCTTTTGTTGGATGCAGTAGACTCTTCTTCTATAGTGATATAGTTGCTAACCACCCTTCTTATGGAGATGCGAATTGGAGGTGGCTGCGTATATCCTATGCATTTACGTGCCTGGCTGGTCGTACCTTCCGACGAAAGTTTGCCCAACCTTGGTGGCTCATTTGGATTGTATCTAGCCTTTACAAATAGCTTGTATGCATTTGGATCGAAGCTATCCTTCGTACATTTCATAGAGAGTGTCAAATCTTGTGGAAAATTTTGAGCCACTGACTTTTCA
>NW_025851317.1:0-2548 GCF_002878395.1 Capsicum annuum
TATTTGTTGTTTCCAACGTTTTAGCTGGATTAGATTTTTTTTTTTTTCAAAAAAGGCTAAAAAATATCTTTGAATTATCTGAAATAGCTTAAAAATGCTCCTCGTTAGATTTTTGGCTTAAAAATATTTCTCCGTTAAATATTTGGCTAAAAAATACCCTCCTTCTAACAAAATTCGGAAAAGGATCAAAAATACTCCTGAACTATCTGAAATGGGTCAAAAATACCCATTTGTTAAATCTTTGGCTCAAAAATAACTCTCCCCTTAACGAAATTAAATTATTTCGATTAAATTAAACCCTAACTTTAACTTTTTTAACCCTAATACTTTATTTTTTTTACATAAAATTATTTTTTTAATTTCAAAAAATAAGATAATAAAAAAAAGTATTTGAATTATAATATAAATTGGTTGAATTTGATTTGAAAAATAAACATACATTTATTTTAAAAAGTCATTTTCTCTTTACATCATTTTAATCTTTAAAGAAATTAACGAAATATAAATTAACGAAATTAATGAAATATAAATTTTCACTTAAAGAAATTAACGAAATAAAAATTAAATGATGAACTTTATATAAATTAACGAAATAATTGAAATAATTTAATTTCGTTAAATACCCCTCTATTAAATATTTGGCTCAAAAATACACCTTTCCTTAACGAAATTAAATTATTTCGATTGAATTAAACCCTAACTTTAAATTTTTAATCATAATACTTTAATTTTTTTACATAAAAGTATTTTTTTAATTTTAAAATAAGATAATGTAAAAAAGTATTTGAATTATAATATAAATTGGTTGAATTTGATTTGGAAAATATACATACATTTATTCTAAAAAGGTATTTTCACTTTACATCTTTTTAATCTTTAAAGAAATTAACGAAATATAAATTTTCAGTTAAAGAAATTAACGAAATATAAATTAAATGATAAACTTTATATAAATTAACGAAATAATCAAAATAATTTAATTTCGTTAAGGGAGGGGTATTTTTGAGTCAAGTATTTAACAAAGGGGTATTTTTGACCTATTTCAGATAATTCATGGGTATTTTTGATCCTTTTTCGAATTCTGTTAGAGGAAGGGGTATTTTTGAGCCAAATATTTAACGGAGGGGTATTTTTGAGCCAAAAATCTAACGAAGGACATTTTAAAGCTATTTCAGATAGTTGATAAGTATTTTTGAGCCTTTTTCATGTTTTCTTAAAAGTTGCACTCTATTTCATTTTTTTTTTTGGTAAACACTCTATTTCAGTTAGTCACCCATAATTTTCACTTTTGAGTTTTGTGAGTCAGTTCCTATCTCCTCGTATTGTCACTCAAGTTAAAAAAAATATCTCATTAAATTTATTTATTTTATTTTAATAATACCATTTTTTCTTATAATTAAAAATTATTAAAATATTTCTTATTTTATAAGAGAAAATTATTGAAATAATCCCTTAAATTAATCTTTAAATTAGAATGATCCTTATTCTTTAATATTATGAAATATTAATAGCTTTTTAGCTATAAAAATAGTGAGTGGGATTTTAATTCAACTTTTAGTTAAAAATAACGTAATCCATAAAAAAATATTATTGATATTATTAGAAAAGCTTATATGCACTCTATTTATTTGGAATAGGAGTTCAATAATAAATTAATATTTTATATTTATTAATTTTATGATTAACCTTTATTTTTTTGATAAAACAGTTCAAATTTAGTTGTTAGATTTTTCTACTTCAAAATATTATTTGAAAATTCATAATTCATAAAAAAGACGATGAAACTAAAAGAAAAAACAACAACCAAAAAAACTATGCCCTCTAGCTAGTACAAAAACAATCATATATAAATATTTTGAAAGGATTTCTATATAAAAAAACAATATTGATGAATGTCATCGTGATAATATCGTAAATCATTCGATATCAAATAAAATTATGAGATTTCATATAACTATCGTGTAATTTAAAAATATTAAAGTTTTCAAATATTATTTTTGTCAATCTTGTGATATTATTTTGAAAAAATAATACTCCTATTACCTCTTCAACTTGACTTTAAAAACTAATCCCAATTTATTTTTTGCTTTTTAATATTATGATATATCTTTTAAATTACGTTATGTACTTATCTATAAAAAAAAATATAAAAATTCTAATTTATGAAATAAAAGTGTGAAATATAGTTGGAGGCTATTAATAATTCATGTTAAAGAATGACTTTTAAATTCAAAGTTTAACTTTAGGGACTATTTTGGTCATTTTTCTCTCAATATATAAGGTTTAGTTTAACAATTATTAATTTGTAAGAAAATGTACAAAATTGAATGATATTATTGAAATAAAAAAAAAGATAAATAACTTTAGTAAAATAGTTTCTTAAGTTGAATGACAAAACGAAGATTGAAAAAAATGACAAAATGAGGAATTGACTCGATTTTTGCCACATCTTACATCTTCCTCTCGTCGTCTTTTTCCTTTGTCACTTTTGTCACAGTCGAGATGTTAGAGCTCATTCTTACTTCCTTTGTCACAACGAACTAATGCC
>NW_025851318.1:0-5795 GCF_002878395.1 Capsicum annuum
TTCTCCTTTTTACATTGAAAGAAAAATAGAAAAAGAAAATACAAGTAATAGATCCTATCTATACAACTTTTAGAATCTTGGCTTGAATCTTCATGACTTCTCAAGTGACAAGATAGTCGTTATTTTGAGTCGAGTCTTGAAAAATGTGTTGTTCCTCCTTGTTGGCTCTTGGCATTGGAGAGGAAATTAACGATTGATTTATTCTTCAGATTTTCTTCTGGTTTGGACTTTAAAATCTTCACTCTATTCTTCAGGTGGGCTCCTGACTTGCAATTGATAATTTTCGCCCTGTTCTTCAGGCGGACTCTTGGACTTCCCTTTCTTCACCCTGTTCTTCAGGCGGGCTCCTGGACTTACAATTTCTTCACCATGTTCTTCAGGCGGTCTCCTGACTTTTTACTTCTTCACCCTGTTCTTCAGGCGGGCTCCTGACTTGCTACATCGTCACCCAATTCTCCAGGGCTCTTGGACTTCCTTTTTCTTCACCCGATTCTTCAGGCGGGCTTCTGGACTTTCCTTTTCCTTCACCCCGTTCTTCAGGAGAGCTTCTGGAATTTCTCTTTCTTCACCCTGTTCTTTAAGAGGGTTTCTGTCCCATTCTTCAGAAGGGTCCTGAGCATAAAAATAAATTTTCACTCTTCAGGAGGGTCCTGTCCCATTCTTCAGGAGGGTACTGAGCATAAAATAAATTCCTATTCTTCAGGAGGGTCCTGAGCATAAAAATAAATTTCCATTCTTCAGGAGGGTCCTATCCCATTCTTCAGGAAGGTCCTAAGCATAAAATAAATTTTCATTCTTCAGGAGGATCCTGTCCCATTCTTCAGGAGGGTCCTGAGCATAAAATAAATTTTCATTCTTAAGGAGGGTCCTGAGCATAAAAATAAATTCCCATTCTTTAGGAGGGTCTTGTCCCATTCTTCAGGAGGGTCCTGAGCATAAAATAAATTTCCATTCTTCAGGAGGGTCCTGTCCCATTCTTCAGGAGGGTCCTGAGTAGAAAATAAATTCTCATTCTTCAGGAGGATCCTGAGCACAAAATAAATTTTCATTCTTCAGGAGGGTCCTGTCCCATTCTTCAGGAGGGTCCTGAGCACAAAATAAATTCCCATTCTTCAGGAGGGTCCTGTCCAATTCTTCAGGAGGGTCTTGAGCACAAAATAAATTTTCATTCTTCAGGAGAGTCCTATCCCATTCTTCAGGAGGGTGAGAGCATAAAATAAATTCCCATTCTTCAGAAAGGTCCTGAGCACAAAACAAATTCCTATTCTTCATGAGAGTCCTGTCCCATTCTTCAGGAGGGTCCTGAGCATAAAATAAATTTCCATTCTTCAGGAGGGTCCTTTCCCATTCTTCCAGAGGGTCCTGAGCATAAAATAAATTTCCATTCTTCAAGAGTATCCTGTCCCATTCTTCGGGAGGGTCCTGAGCATAAAATAAATTCCCATTCTTCAGAAGGGTCCTGAGCATAAAATAAATTCCCATTCTTCAAGAGGGTCCTGAGCATAAAATAAATTCCCGTAAACACGAATAAAATTTTTCCCCAGTTTGCACTAGTAAATTTTATGAGTGTCATCAGATCACAACTTTTAAAAAGTACAGTACAGAGGGTGAATCAAAGCTCTGCTAAAGAAATGTGTCTCATCAGAGCAAAACTGATGACCAAAATTAGGAAGTGTGTATCCTAATAGTTAAATTGAAGGACTCAACTAGAAAGTGCGTCTTCTAAGAGTGAATGTTCGAGTTAGGAAGTGCTTCACCTAACAATTGAAAACTAACTTATTCAGACTAAGAAGTACGTCTTCTAGGGGTTAAATGAAATGACTCGACTAGAAAGTGCATCTTCTAGGAGTGATGGTTCAAGTTAGGAAGTGCTTCAACTAAAAAATGAAACTGACTTATTCAGACTAGGAAGTGCATCTCCTAAGGGTTAAATGAAATAATTCAGCTAGAAAGTGCATCTTCTAGGAGTGATTGTTCAAGTTAGGAAGTGTTTCACCTAACAAATGAAAACTGACTTATTTAGACTAGGAAATGTGTTTCCTAAGGGTTAAATGAAATGACTCAACTAGAAAGTGCGTCTTATAGGAGTGATGGTTCAAGTTAGGAAGTGTTTCACCTAACAAATGAAAACTGACTTATTCAGGCTAGGAAGTGCGTCTCCTAAGGGTTAAATGAAATGACTCGACTAAAAAGTGTGTCTTCTAGGAGTGAAGGTTCAAGTTAGGAAGTATTTCACCTAAAAAAATGAAAACTAACTTATTCAGACTAGGAAGTGCGTCTCCTAAAAATTGAATGAAATGACTCGACTAGAAAGTGCGTCTTCTAGGAGTGAAGGTTCAAGTTAGTAAGTGCATCACCTAACAAATGAAAATTGACTTATTCAGACTAGGAAGTGCGTCTCCTAGGGGTTGAACGAAATGCCTCAACTAGAATGTGCGTCTTCTAGAATTAGTGGTTCAAGTTAGGAAGTGCATCACCTAACAAATGAATCTTGAATTATTCGGACTAGTAAGTGTGTCTCCTAGGGGTTAAAATAATGAGTTTTTACTATTATTGATTACCAAATCTGTGTAATAGTACTGCCTCTTGCATTTGCAGAAGTGAGAAATTGTAGCTTTTAATAGTTAAGCTTTGAAACCTTTGAAATGAAGGTAACACATGTTTTTGTTTCATATAAAGAAAACTTTTTAATTTAAAAATACGGTGGTTGATTTGTGGCATTTGGCTATTGAGACGATCTCTTGCACTTGTCATGCCCAGGTCCATTGCAAATCATTGATAGGTGTTGTTGACTTGTTGTAGTATTGACCTTAAATTATGGCTACCAAAACATTTTGACTCAAATCATATTTCTCTTGCATGATGCCTCAGGATTCAGCTTCAAATACACCTTTTATACTTTTATGAGTCTAAAAAATGTCGGATGACAAGCATTCTCGAGTACTTTACTTTTTTTTTGAAACATGTCATCTTTGTGTATTGGTCTTTTGTCTTGCTTTGCACAACTAAAGGAGTTGGTAGCAAGTTTTGAAGTCCTTCCTCACTTATCTTGATAAAATTTTGACTAAAAAAAATACATGCAAGATGATGATAGTGATTTTCTTTTGACCACAAAGACACAAAAATTAAAAATCAAAAATAAAAATAGAAAATAAATAAATAAATAAATAAATAATAAAAAGAATAGGAAAGGACAATAGACATCTCTTCTTAAAAAAAATTCAAAAAGAAAATTTTATCTGGATGTGGCATTTGATTCTAATGATTATGACATGAATTTTGTATTAAACAACCTGATCTATCCAAACTAATCACTATCACTTTTTGCCCACTCGTTGAATTTGAAAAGGAGTCATTCTTGAACTTGTTCCCTCTGGATTATAATCCTTCTTAGGCTAGTGACACCTCAATGGGTTTTCGCCAACAAGTCGCTCCCTCTTTTTCTTCCTTTTCAACTCATTGTCGTCTTATGGTGCTCATGAAGACTTTTACCAAAAAAACTCTCATTTTTATTGATCTCACAACTCCGGTCGCCTTATGATGCCCAAAAGGATTTTCACCAATAAGACTCTCTCATTTTTTATTTTTTTTAGAAAATAACACTCAAAATATGAAATATCATGCACCTATAAATGTTTAGCTTTGACATTCTCAAAGATTGATCTGAAGGTCTTTCTTTGGTTGTAGCTTGGCTTTTGGAATGAGATAAAAAGAAAGGTCGGCATGGGGCTCAAAATTTACACAACATTGGGTAAAATACACAACTTTTGGAATCGACTCTCTTAAGGAAATAAACTTTTGCTCCAGTTTTATTTCATTCTGGGTAACTTGAATTTTCTTTTGGTTGGACTGAACCCCAGAGTAGGGCTGTCTACATATCTTGTTATAGCAAGAATCAGGTTAAACGTAGTTCAAGACAACTTGTTCTTCTACTTGATTCTCTCTTTTTTTTTGAATCGAACTTTGGCTCTCTTGTTTTTCTTTTCTTTGATTCTTTTCTTTTCGAGAACTTTCCCAACTCCAATTTTTTCGTTTTGACATTTTTTCTGACTCCATTTTTCTTGACACTTTTTTTTTCGACTTTTTAAAATTCTGTTTTGTTTCTAAAATAAGGGTACGAAATAAAATAAGACTAAAGCTCAAAAGGGGTAACGAAGGATGACACAATGTTTGGGTAGCAGAATGAAATACTTTCGTCATATCAATCCTTAAAAACACAAGTACATAATATGTAATCTGAGAGTAGAACATGAAGGTCATACGCATTTTTTTCAACATTAATCATGACTAAGCTCATGCACGTGCGTCACTTCTTTTAAGCTTTTGAAATATACATGTCCACTTATATTGTACTTTTCTCTCGATGGATGACTCATGCCTTTTTGAAACCAACTTCCGTTTGCTTTTCTGATAGTAGATATTATAAATTCTCTAATCGACCCCATTCAAAATTCTCAAATTGAATCTTCTAATCGATGATCAAGTTATTTCCTGATTCACAAAGTGATTGCCTCAATACATTCAAAAGAGGTTGTAACTATCTTCCCAAATATATGAACACTTTACTTATTTTCTTATATGCTTTTTTCTTTCAACTCTATCTTCTTGTCAAATATTTCAGGATTAGATTGAATTTAAAGATCAGTCTGCGAATTTAACATGCATATCACATCTCTAGATTCACCACAAGAAGAGCTCTCTAAAGAGAAAAAAAGACAACAAAATAATATATAATAAAAAATAAAATAAAAATAAAAAGGACACTCATTTGTTGACCAAAATATAGAATGATTTGAATGGAGATTATAATAAAATAAGATAAGATATATCTCAAATTCCAATCCTAAAATAATTCGGGTAGTAGAAGGAAAACAAAAAAGACTACCAAAAATCCTTCCTCGTGGGGAGCAAATTGACTTCTAAATTGTCGAACTTAATATTTTAGCCATTGAATTGCACGTCAGCCTTAATGAAGTCTCCACAATCATTGCTACATCATTTTTTTTCTTTTTAAACTCGCTCATTTTGAATTTATCACCTCAAACTCTCTCCAAAGTAAACCATCAGCAATTTCTCTTTTCCCCTACTCCTCTTCATTGATTACAAACTTTTTCATATGAGTCAAAGGATCACCATGACCATCGTACATGTCCAACTTTGGTGTTATGGAGTTTAGAGGCAAGTGAACATTGAAACATGTAAAATCTTTGTGAGATCTCTCTTTTTCTCTCTCAGTATTTGCATGTTTCTCATATTTTGCTCAAAATTTCTCACTTTTTAGATCATTTCTTATCATTCCTCATTTCTAACAATCTACACCAACTCATCTCAGACCCTATATCATTTTTTGTGTGTCGTCTTACTTGTTCTTTGAACATGGTGTTGTATTGGTGAGATGCCAACTTAGCCATAAACCAACCACCTTAACATTATTTTAAATTTTTTATTTTGGAGAAAATTAATGTGTCAGAGTTCAAAATTTTTCTTTTTAAGACCACTGAATTCATGAAGGACTGCCTACGTATCTCATTAAGATGAGAATTAGGTGTGCATAGTTCTAGAAATATATGTCGTACAAAATCAGCCTCAAGACTCCTAAAGGTTCAGGGCTGTTAAGATGTTATATATATATATATTTGTAAAAACTTGGCCTCATGATCCCTAAAGATTCAGGGCTATTAAGATATATATAAAAATTGAACCTGAGAATTAGAAAAATAATTATGAGAGTAATCATATTTTTAAAACATTTCCCAATAAATTTATGAATAAATTTTTCAAAAGATAGGGTCGTA
>NW_025851319.1:0-2084 GCF_002878395.1 Capsicum annuum
TCTCGCAAACAATAAGAAATAATTTGCATCAAATATTTACATGCATTCGAGGAATAGTGTGTCTTTCAATATCAATTCATTAACAATTATATATCTATATATATAATAAAGGAGAATAGTCAAACCTATAATTATGTCAAGTGGCATTTTAAGAACTACCATCTTACATCAAAAAACTATTTTCTACAACAACAACAACAACAACAATAAACCCATTTTAATATGAAAAACTATTTTTTAGATTATCTAAATATTTTGTATTAATTCCATATTTATTTCATATCTATATATATAATAAAGAAGAATAGTCTAGCCTATAATTATGACAAGTGGAATTTTAAAAATTAGAATCTTACAAGAAAAAACTATTTTCTAGATTATCTAAATATTTTATATTAATTTCATATTTATTCCGTATCTATATACAATGTACGTATCCGCGCGTTGTGCGGATAATATTAAAATAATATTTTTAATATTTCATGTTGAAATGAATTGTTCGAGCGCATGTTCGTCTATTATCTTAAGAAAGATTCAATTATGATATTGTTTCTCAATGAAATGTAAAAATAAAATAATTTTTTTCTCTACCCTCACCCACCTCCCACCCCTACCACCATCTCCAACCCGCTACGCAATTTGTATTTTAAAAAATATCCCACCCCGCCTCCGCCCCACCCACCTCTAACCAAATCTTTATGAAAAAAAATAATGCAACTATAATATATATGTGTGTGTTTTGATTATATTATTCAAAATTTGATTTATATTTCTCCCACCCCGCTACCTCACTTTTAATCAAATTTAAATCTCTCTATATAATAAAGGAGAATAGTCTACCCTATAATTATGACAAGTGAATAAGGTGCTAAACAGTTATACATGTATGATATTCAGGTATAAATTGTCACTCTCAGCAGCTGTCTGTTGTATTTAAATCTTGAGATAGAGTATTTTTTCTTTAGAAAATGGTGGATAGACTTGGATTTTTGATCCTATTGCTACCAAATGCAACTTTGTCTAGTATGCCAATGCAGATGACAAATATATTATCTTCTAGCCTGCATTGGAGAGAGACTGTTTCTATGGATCATGTTTATTATTTAGGATAGCTGTTCTAATAATTAGGCCCCCATTACCCTAAGTTACAATTAATTTTTTTAGGTCTTGTACTTTAGGAAAAGAATGCTAAATTAACTTGGAATTTCTAATACTCGATCATTTGAAGATACAATGTGCATGTTTGAGAGGAACTTTGCATTTGAGTTTACAAATAAAAAATGAATGCTTTTTGTTATTGCTTTAGTATGATTATCATTTGTAAGTACTACTCATAGACTCGACAATAGCTCTGTTAGCAGAGAAACCAGAGGCAACTCTTCCATTTTGTACTTTGGCATATTCTCTAAATAGCATATGCTAGGTTCCATCAGCAAGCCAGACGTCTGAGCATTTGTCAGCTCAATTATCTCTATCTTGTTGTCTTCATATACATGTTTTTTTTGTTCGACGATGAATTCCTATCAAACCTATAAAATTTTTGGAAGCCTAACTTGAGACTCATATATTTGAAGTTTGCAACTTCAAACTAGAGTTTAAACTTCGATCTATTAGGTGTGAAGTTGATTTTGAAATCAGTTAAGCATGACTATTTTGTAATTTTCCACTGCTATGTCTAAAATAACTATCATCCAAGAGGCTATAAGTGCACTTTTTCGACTGAGTAAATATTTATTTCTCTTTATTGCTCTAGTACAATACATGGCCGAGCCACCTTGTATCTACACTTAGAGTTACTGAACCTTTGTTCAATTTACCTATCTTTATAAACCTCATATCATTTTAGTTCCTAGTCACCTTGATTCTTTTGATCCTCAATGCTAAAATCAATTTCATTAGTATTGCTTGATCAACAGAACGCCACTTATGTGCAGTTGACAGTTCCAAAGTTGGTTGTGGAAGGTAGTTGTAACATCATCAATCTACTTGTTTGAATATTTGCAAAACTGAAGAATTAAGTTGTAAGGTAGCTTGAGGAGACACCTGATTAGATTGGTTTAGAT
Organism: Capsicum annuum; assembly: GCF_002878395.1. NCBI lineage: Eukaryota > Viridiplantae > Streptophyta > Magnoliopsida > Solanales > Solanaceae > Capsicum > Capsicum annuum. Next base: position 2,064 of record NW_025851319.1, read on the forward strand.
ATATTTATTATGTATGTTAAA
>NW_025851320.1:0-4967 GCF_002878395.1 Capsicum annuum
CAATTGTCTGATCTATATAAAAAATTATATCTAGTTAGTCACAAAATGAAAGTGGAATAGATGTAAGAAAAGCTTGAGAAATTCAAATATGTACTTATAAAAAAGCTAATGATATTTTGTGAGAGGGCAGTGGACGGGCCTTAGCGAAAACAATATCTAAAAATGGAGAAAATATCTTAGTAAGAAAATGATTTGAGCGGGTGGTAAATTCAAGACCATGAGATGAGGAAAAATGACGAGAATTTGTTTATTATATAGAAAAACTCAAAGGCGTACCTACCCATCATGAACACCCACATCCACTTAGTATGTCATGCACATTAAATATTTTCTTTCTATTTTAGGGTGTACCGATATGCATATACTGGAGAAGATAAAGATAATATCAAGTAATTTCGTGTACCTTTTTACCTAGGATTTTCATGAGTCTAATCTCTTCTCCCCCCCTCCCCCCCAACTACACACATTCATATTCGCGATACTAAAATGTCTTAAGGTCAAATAGTCAGATCTATATGAAAAACTTTATGTAGTTAGTTACAACATAACAATGGATTAGAAGTAAGAAAACCTTAGAAAATTCAAAGATGTACTTATAAAAAAATATAATGATATTTTGTAAGAGGGGAGTGGGGGGACCTTAGAGAAAACAACAACAACAACATACCTGGTGTATTCCTACATAATGGGGTCTGCGAAGGGTAAAGTGTACGCAGACCACACCACTACCTCAATTAAGTTGAAAGGCTATTTCTGATAAACCACCAGCTCAGGACAGATACTAGTATAAAAAACATAAAGCACAAAAGCATAAAAGCATAAAAACTAATATAGTATGCAAAACAAACTAACACTGTGATCTAATACAAGAAACTATACAACCACAAGATAATAGTATAAACTATCTATACGAACAAGAAAATCCGGACGCAAACAAAGTACTCCCTCTACTATTATGGGTGCACTCCTACCCTTAACTCTCTACCCTAATCCACATCCTCCACACCTTCCTATCAAGATTCATGTCCTCTGTAAGCTGTAACTGCTCCATATCATCCCTAATCACCTTTCTCCAATATTTCTTTGTCCTACCTCTACTCTGCCTAAACCATCCATAGCCAGCGTCTCATACCTCCATACTATAGAATCTGAGCCCCTCTTTATTATGTGTTCGAGCCAATATAACCTCACTTCTCGTATCTTATCCTCCACTAAAGCCAATTTCACCTTCACCTGAATAATCCCATTCCTAACCTTATCTATTTTGGTAAGGCGACACATCCATCGTAACATCCTCATCTTTGCTACCTTTAAATTTTAGATGTGGGAGTTCTTAACTGGCCAACACTCTACTCCATACAATATAGTCGGTCAAACTGGCACTTTGTAGAACTTAGCTCTGAGCTTCAAAGGTACCTTTTTATTACACAAGACTCCCAAAGAGAGCCTCCATTTCAACAACCCTACACCAATATAGTGCATGACATCCTTGTTAATCTCACCATTACCCTGCATCATAAACCCAGTGTAACGACCCGGAAAATGGGTCCCAGAGCATCACACGGTGCTTGAGGCTACAAGTATCCCCAAGCTAATCCTTTGAGCCATTTTCATTGAGTTCAACACAAATCAATGGGGTTTTCATAAATAACCCTCAAATATCAACAGAGTAATCATCAGCCAAGAATAAAAGAATTTCATAAAGATAACAAAATACGACTTATTAGTCTACTCCCAACATCTATACTAGTCTGACAAGCCTCTAAGAAAATCAATAAAACCAGCGATCCATTGAGACATGCCCCAACTGACTCATACTCAGTTGTCAAATGTAAATAATTTTGTGAAACGAACATCAGACATTACGTCCTCGAAATATGTGGACTCACCACAACAGAGGATGTAGAACAGCATGCCCAAAGAATCACTGTCGAACCTGGAACTGAGCACCTGAACCTACATTCAGAGAAAATGCAGCCCACATCCGAAGATGTGAGTCAGTACCATGGAAAGGAACCCAGTATATAGGGGTGTATGCAGTTGTATAAACATCATCATCATAAATATTTATAAGAAATATGTAGGATGTATGAAAAACTCACATAGCCCGAAGAAAATCATAATAATCATGAGAGGATGAAATAAATACAATAACACATGTGAGTTATCATATAATTTGTCAATCACTTTCAGTTCATCAAGAATATCAATTCTTATAATGTAAATATCATTTAAATCTTTTGAAAGAATAACTTTCACAATTCCACTTTCAAATCACTTCACCATTCACCATAGACATAAGGAAACACAGATACACTGGGAGATCCTATAACCAACATAAACCATGTGAGCTATATGGAGTCCAACGTATAACCCATGTTGGGGAGAGCCTTCCTTTCCTTGCCATCGGAGTAGGACTATCGATATCAAATCCACACAAACTAGTGATTACTATATAAATCAGCCTCAGGCTCTATCCTACAGGGGCACGTAGTTATAGGGAAGTAAGGTCGCTTTATACCTCCCACTCGGTGCTAAAGATTTCTCCCGAACTTAGCTCAGATCATTTCAAAGACAATCCACTACAAAACAATTTCAGTAATATATAAGTATACATCGGGAGCCATCATGCTTCCCATCTATCAAAATCAACCATGTTTTGGATTTCTTTCACACCCGAGTTCAAAACAACTCCATTAATACCAAAAGGTCAAATCATTCAAAATATCTCAAATATTCAACATCAACGTGCTTATAGCACACACTTTCTCAATAAAAAAACACAATTTCCAATGGGGATTCACGACCCAAATATCAAAATCATGATAAATATCGTTCAAGATTCATGCTTTATATCACTACACATGTAAATTCATCTTTCAAAATCATAAACATCAAGATTTCATAATAATCATCATAAGATATGGGTTCATGCTTCAAATTCATAAAAATCAAATAAAAATCATGCCTTTGTAAAGAAAATTACTTTTGGGCACAAGAACGAAAGAGAGTTCTTGTTGAAAAACCCTATATATCTTGAATGATGAACTTTAGATCGATACTCATTTTTGAGATGTTAATCGTGCCTTTGAATGATGGTTCTTGGAGTTCTTGAACTAGGAACTTGGAATCTTGAATAAATTTGCAGAATTAATGGTGAACTTTGGAGGTTCTTGAAGTTGGATGTAGGAGCTTAAGGTTTCTTTTTGAGGAGTTTGATGAAATATAACATATAATACTTTTAATAGGCTTTAATATAGGGTTTGGATGGATTTTGGGTGAGGGGGAATGACCAAAACGCCCCTAAAAATCAAAAAAATTCTCGAATCTGTCCTTTGGTGGTCTGTTTTGATAGTCTGAAGTAGATCAACCATAACGTTTTACTCCGATATTCAAATTGGATGAAACCAATTTCATTAGAAATAGGACTCTCATATCTTTCCATTGATATATAGTATCTCACCCATATCATTGTGTACGAGGATTTATGATCGTTTGAAGTTGACCAAAAAATTCACTTTTGTTAGGCTGAAGTAGATCGACCATAACTTTTTGCTCCGATAGAAAAATTGTATAAAACCAATTTCATTGGAAAGAGCACTCGCAGAGCTTTTCGTTGATATATAGTAGATCACCCAGATCATTATGTACAAGGAGTTATGATCTTTTAAACTTGGAGCAAAAATATGCCAGATCTCAGTACTTTTTCCTGCACGTTTTCTGTGCACTACTATTCACGGTTCGATCGGAATGTTCATAACTCATCGCTCAGGTGTCCTTTTTGGATGATCCACATATCGTTGGAAAGATTATTTGATTCTCTATGGAATGGTGGATCATAATCTAAGACATTTCGTACAGAATATTCATAATTCATTCTAGAAGATAGAACCCAACACGTTTATGCATAAAATTTCAACGAAAAATTTCCCGGGGTATTACATCATCCCCCCCTTGGAAACATTCATCCTCGAATGACGCTATACATGCCAAGATTAGATAGGGAATAGAGCATACAGCTGAAACCATTCGTTAGACTCATCACCATATCGTTTTTCACTCCGAATGCAACATAGAATGCATAAATTCAAGAAACTACAGCTGAACACATAATAAATGACAACTGAACTACTACAACTTTTATCAAAAGTGAATGATTTAGGAAAGAACGGTATAGCTTGATCGGAGTTCACAAAAAATAGGTGCGGGTACTTGGATCGCATATCCACCTCAGCTTCCTAAGTTGCACCCTCTACAGATTGGTTTCGCCACAACACCTTGACCAAGGGAACTTCTTTGTTCCTTAGTCTTAAGACACTGAAATCAAGAATCTCAATAGGAATCTCATCAAAAGAAATATTTTCTTGAATGTAAGCACTCACAGAAGAATCCACTACCACAGCATCGCTAATATGCTTTCTAAGCATGGAGACATGGAATATTGGATGAACAGAGGACCACTCGGAAGGCAACTCGACTTCATAAGCTACCTTACCAACACGGCTAAGAATTTTGTGAGGACCAACATAATGGGGACTAAGCTTCCCCTTCTTTCCGAATCTCTTCACCCCCCTCATGGGTGAAATTTTTAGATACACTACGTCACCAAATTCAAACTTAAGGTCTCTCCTTCTAACATCCGTATACGACTTCTGACGACTCTGCGCAGTTTTCAACCTTTCCCTAATTAACTTAACTTTTTCCATAGCCTTAAATACCGAATCAGGACCACTCACGGCCGCTTCACCCACCTCGAACCAACCTATGGGTGATCTATACTTCCTACCGTATAAGGCTTCAAACGGAGCCATGCCAATACTAGAGTGGAAACTGTTATTGTAAGCAAACTCTATCAACGGTAAGTGATCAGCCCAACTTCCCTTAAAGTCAAGTGCACAAGCTCGCAACATATCCTCTAAGGTCTGGATGGTCTGCTCAGCCTGACCATCGGTCTGCGGATGAAAAGC
>NW_025851321.1:0-4343 GCF_002878395.1 Capsicum annuum
TCCTTAACAGAAAGTAAAATTCTATTTTTTAGGAGGGTCCTGAATAGATGCAAAATCCCATTTTTTTAGAGAGTCCTGAATAAAAGTACTATCCCATTTTACAGGAGGGTCCTGAACAAAAGTAAAATCCCATTTTTCATGAGAGTCTTGAACAGAAAGTTAAATCCCATTTTTCGAGAGGGTCCTGAACAGAAAGTAAATCCCATTTTTCTGGAGGATGCAGAACAGAGATTTAAATCGTATTTTTCAGGTGGGTCCTGAATAGAAAGTAAAGTCTCATTTTTTAGGTGGGTCCTGTGCAGAAAGTAAAGCTCCAATTTTTAGCACGGTCCTGTAAAGAAAGTAAAATTCTATTTTTCAAGAAAGTCCTGAACAGAAAGTAAAGTCCCATTTTTCAGGAGGGTCCTGAAAAAAAAGTAATATCCCATTTTTCAGGAGAGTCCTGAACAGAAAACAGTCCCATTTTCGTAGATGGTCCTGAACAGAAAGTAAATTCCCATTTTTTAGGATGGTCTTGAACGGAAAGTAAAGTTCCATTTTTCAAGAGGGTTCTAAACAGAAAGTAAAAATATCATTTTTCAGAAGGGTCCTGAACAGAAAGTAAATTCCCATTTTTCAGGAGGGACCTGCATAGAAAGTAAAGCCCCAATTTTTAGTAGGGTCATGAACAGAAAGTAAATTCCCATTTTTCAGGGGGGTCCTGAACAAAAGTTAAATCCAATTTTTCATGAGAGTCCTGAATAGAAAATAAAATCCCATTTTTCAGGAGGGTACTGAACAGATAGTAAAATTCCATTTTTTAGGAGGGACCTGCATAGAAAGTAAAGTCCTATATTTTAGAAGGGTCCTTAACAGATAGTAAAATTCTATTTTTTAGGAGGGCCCAAACCAAAAAGTTAAATCCCATTTTTTCAGGAAGGTCCTGAACATAGAGTAAAATCCCATTTTTCAAGAGGAATACCATTTTTCAGGTGGGTACTCAACAGAAAGTACAATACTATTTTTCAGAAGAGTCCTGAACAGAAATTAAAATTTAATTTTTCAGGATGGTTCGGAATAAAAGTAAAATCCCATATTTTAGGAGGGTCCTGAACAATAGTAAAATCCTATTTTTTAAAGGGTCCTGAACAAAAAATATAATCCAAATTTTCTGGAGGGTCCTGAATAGATATTAAAATCTTATTTTTTAGGAGGGTTTTGAACAAAAAGTAAAGTCCCATTTTTCAAGAGGGTCTTGAACAAAACGTAAAATCCCATTTTTCAAGAGATTCCTGAACAGACAATAGTCCCATTTTTGTGGATGGTCCTGAACAGAAAGTAAATTCCAATTTTTTAGGATCGTCCTGAACAGAAAATAAAGTTTCATTTTTCAGGAGGGTCCTGAACAGAAAGTAAAATCCCATTTTTCAGGAGGGTCCTGAACAGAAAGTAAACTCCTATTTTTTCAAGAGGGACCTGCATAGAAAGTAAAGCCCCAATTTTTAGGAGGGTCATGAACAGAAAGTAAATTCCTATTTTTCAGGAGGGTCCTGAACAAAAGTTAAATCCAATTTTTCATGAGAGTCTTGAATAGAAAATAAAATCTCATTTTTCAGAAGAGTCCTGAACAGAAAGTAAATTCCCATTTTTCAGGAGGGACCTGCATAGAAAGTAAAGCCCCAATTTTTAGGAGGTTCATGAACAGAAAGTAAATTCCCATTTTTCAGGAGGGTCCTGAACAAAAGTTAAATCCAATTTTTCATGAGAGTCCTGAATAGAAAATAAAATCCCATTTTTCAGGAGGGTACTGAACAGATAGTAAAATTCCATTTTTTAGGAGGGCCCAAAACAAAAAGTTAAATCCCATTTTTTCAGGAAGGTCCTGAACAGAGAGTAAAATCCCATTTTTCAGGAGGAATACCATTTTTCTGGTGGGTCCTCAACAGAAAGTACAATACTATTTTTCAGAAGAGTCCTGAACAGAAAGTAAAATTTAATTTTTCAGGAGGGTTCGGAACAAAAGTAAAATCCCATATTTTAGGAGGGTCCTGAACAATAGTAAAATCCTATTTTTTAAAGGGTCCTGAACAAAAAATATAATCCAAATTTTCAGGAGGGTCCTGAATAGATATTAAAATCTTATTTTTTAGGAGGGTTTTGAACAAAACGTAAAGTCCCATTTTTCAAGAGGGTCTTGAACAAAACGTAAAATCCCATTTTTCAAGAGTGTCCTGAACAGACTATAGTCCCATTTTTGTGGATGGTTCTGAACAGAAAGTAAATTCCAATTTTTTAGGAGCGTCCTGAATAGAAAATAAAGTTTCATTTTTCAAGAGGGTCCTGAACAGAAAGTAAAATCCCATTTTTTAGGAGGATCCTGAACAGAAAGTAAACTCCTATTTTTCCAGGAGGGACCTGCATAGAAAGTAAAGCCCTAAATTTTAGGAGGGTCGTGAACAGAAAGTAAATTCCTATTTTTCAGGAAGGTCCTGAACAAAAGGAAAATCTAATTTTTCATAAGGGTCCTGAATAGAAAATAAAATTCTATTTTTCAGGGGGGTGCTGAACTGAAAGTAAAATCCTTTTTTTAAGAGGGTCCTGAACAGAAAGTAAACTCCCATTTTTTAGGAGGGTCCTTAACAGAAAATAAATTTCTATTTTTAAAAAAGGTCCTAAACAGATAGTAAAATCCCATTTTTCAGGAGGGTCCTGAAGAGAAACTAAAGTTACATTTTTCAGAAGGGTCCTGAATAGAAAGTAAAGTTCCAATTTTAAGGAGCTTCCTGAACAACTAGTAAAATTCTATTTTTCAAGAGGGTCCTGAACAGATAGTAAGGTCTCATTTTTTAGGTGGGTCCTAAACAGAAAGTAAAGTCCCATTTTTCAGGAGGGTCATAAACAGAAAGTAAAATTCCATTTTTTAAGGAGGGTCGTAAACAGAGAGTAAAATCCTATTTTTCTGTAGGAATCCCATTTTTCAGGTGGGTCCTCAATAGAAAGTAAAATCCCATTTTTCAGAAGGGTCCTGAACAGAAAGTAAAACTCCCATTTTTCAGGTGGATCCTGAATAGAAAGTAAAATATCATTTTTCAGGAGGGTCATGAACAGAAATTAAAATCCAATTTTTAATGTGGGTCCTGAACAGAAGTAAAATCTTATTTTTCAGGATGGTCCTGAGCAGAAAGTAAAATCCCATTTTTTAAGGAGGGTCCTAAACAAAAGTAAAATCCCATTTTCAAGAGAGTCTTGAACAAAAGTAAAATATCATTTTTCAGGAGGGTCCTGAACATATAGTAAAATCCTATTTTTCAAAAGGGTCATGACCAAAAGTAAAATCCTATTTTTCTGGAGGGTCCTTAACAGAAAGTAAAATTTTATTTTTTAGGAGGGTCCTAAATAGATGAAAAATCCCATTTTTTAGGAGGGTCCTGAATAAAAGTACAATCTCATTTTACAGGAGGGTCCTGGACAAAATTAAAATCTCATTTTTCATGAGGGTCTTGAATAGAAAGTAAAATCCCATTTTTCGAGAGGGTCCGGAACAGAAAGTAAATCCCATTTTTAGGAGGATGCTGAACAGTGATTTAAATCCTATTTTTCAGGTGGGTCCTAAATAGAAAGTAAAGTTCCATTTTTCAGAAGGGGCCTGAGCAGAAAGTAAAGTCCCAATTTTTAGCACGGTCCTGAAAAGAAAGTAAAATTCTATTTTTCAAGAAGGTCCTGAACAGAAAGTAAAGTCCCATTTTTCAGGAGGGTCCTGAACAAAAAGTAATATCCCTTTTTTCAGGAGAGTCCTGAACAGAAAATAGTCCCATTTTCGTGGATGGTCCTGAACAGAAAGTAAATTCCCATTTTTTAGGAGCGTCTTGAACGGAAAGTAAAGTTCCATTTTTAAAGAGGTTCCTAAACAGAAAGTAAAATATCATTTTTTAGGACGGTCCTGAACAAAAAGTAAATTTCCATTTTTCAGGAGGGACCTGCATAGAAACTAAAGCCCCAATTTTTAGGAGGGTCATGAACAGAAAGTATATTCCCATTTTTCAGGAGGGTCTTGAACAAAAGTAAAATCCAATTTTTCATGAGGGTCCTGAATAGAAAATAAAATTCCATTTTTCAGGAGGGTCCTAAACAGAAAATAAAATTTCATTTTGTAGGAGGGCCCAAAACAAAAAATTAAATCCCATTTTTTCAGGAGGGTCCTGAACAGAGAGTAAAATCCCATTTTTCTAGAGGAATACCATTTTTCAGGTGGGTCCTTAACAGAAAGTACAATACTATTTTTCAGAAGAGTCCTGAACAGAAAGTAAAATTTAATTTTTTAGGAGTGTCCTGAACAGAAAGTAGAACTCCCATTTTTTAGGAGG
>NW_025851322.1:0-13900 GCF_002878395.1 Capsicum annuum
AGCTGTAGAAGATAAGCATACTTTAGGCTTGTCACTATTCACCAATTGAAGGTCATCATGGAGGAACCCATATAGCCTATAAAATATTGCACTATGGGTATTATTGTCCAATAATATATAAAGATGCATATGATTTTTCTTCAGCTTGTGATCAATGTAAACACCAAGATCACTTCTCTAAATGCCATGAACTGCCTATGACTTCTTACTTAGAATTGGAATTATTAGAGGTATAGGGCGTGGATTTCATGGGACCTTTTGTGAGTTTATTTGGCATAAAGTATTTTCTTGTGGTTGTGGGTTCTGTTTTCAAATGGATAGAAGTGATTGCGCTCCCCAACAATAGAGCACGTAGTGTCACTATATTCTCAAAAATATGACGCCATGTGCTATCATTAGTGACACTGGTTAACATTTTTGTAATTATATATTCAAAAGTCTGATTGAGATATATGGAGTAAAACATAAGAAGGAAACACGTTATCATCCGCAAACTACTGAACAAGTCCAGGTGTCCAATATAGAAATAAAGTTCATCTTGGCGAAGATAGTCAATACTAATAGAACTAATTGGTCACAAAACATAGACAATGAATTATAGGCTTCTCTTATAGCTTTAAAAAACCCCATTGGTGCTTCACCATTTTAGTTGGTGTATGGCAAAAAATGTCACTTACCGATTGAACTTGAACATTAAGCACTATGGCCATCGAAAAAAATGATCGTTGAGTGGAAAGATCCAGCAAAGTCTAGGATGAATAAGATGAGTGAGTTGGATGAATTCTGACTCCAGTCATATGAAAGTTTTGTACTTTACATAGAAAAGATAAAAATGAATCATGATCACAAGATTGAGAAAAGGATACTCAAAAAAGGCGACCAGGTATTGCTCTACAACTCAAGGCTTCACTTGTTTCCAAGAAAGTTATGTCTATATTGTATGGTACATTTACAGTTCAAAGATTTTTCCCTTATGGTGCTTTGTATTTAAAGTGGGATGGTGAGTCCCTATTAAAGGTGAATGGGCAAAGAGTAAAGCATTATATGGGTAACATAAAGGATATCAATATGATTTTTGAGATGGACCTTGGTGAATTATGAGTAACCAACGCAATTATGTCATGTTAAGTTAAATAAAATGATGCATGGGAAGCAACCCATGAGTCTAGTTGGCAAAATCTAGTATCCAAGTTACCCTTGCTGTGCTATGATGTTAAATTAAGCATTGCGTAGGAGGAAAATCATGTCTTGTTCTTCTCTATTTATAGGGTAATATGTATTTTCAGTGTGTAGGAAGAAACATTATAGAAAAAAGCCAAAAAAATCTAGAAAACAAAGTCATACAGACTATTCACGAGTCGTAACTTATAGTAACGACTCATGAGCAAGATTCATAAGGACTTGGAAGTTGATGCAAATCCAGGTAAAACTTTTTAGTCTTTATAATACTCAAAATAACTTGTACCCTAAGGGTACGATTCATCACACTGAGTAGTACTGACACCTAAACCCAGGTAAAGTTCCAGGTCATTATGAATGGAGGAAAAGATTGATAAGCTTGGGTACACATCATACACATGACTCGTAACCAAACTTTTTAGGTTAAGGGTCATAGGTCTACTCGACCTAACTCACCTATTTTAAACAAAAAAGGTACCCAATTTGGGTACTTGACACCACAAAAACACTACAAACCTTTATTGATTGTGATTTTGAACCTCGAAAATGCACGATTTCACTTCAAAAAACACATAAATTAGTTTGTGTTATTTTGGGGAGGAATAGTAAAAATTGCAAGAAACCTCATCTCTCAACCATTTGAGTTAGTTTTTTTTAATCTCAATGATTTATCTTCCAAGGTGATGTTGAAAATGAGTGACAATTTAGGATTCCCTTGAGTTAAATTTACTTATGTCATGAAGTTTGGAATGTTAGTTCATGGAAATAAAGCTTAAAATGGATGTTTGGGGTGAACTTGATGTTGTATGATAAAATTAAATATTGTTGAACTAAAATGGGTGGTAATGTTGTGCATTGAAGGGTAGAATAGGGTATGCATTTTTGAATCAACTTGTAAGCTAAATCTGTATGTTGCAGTGGATACGAGACTCCTTAAAACTCATACCCATAAGTAATGAGTTATGAAGAAACTCATAACCTCTAACAACATAGAAGTATAACTGAGTTTAGGTTCTGGTTTGGGTACCACTTGGCTATGTAAGTCATATCCAACCTATACGAATTATACACATAAGTTGTATGGACCACGGGAGTTGACGTATATAAAGAGTTTAGTTTCTAGTCTGCTTACGAGTTTTAGTAACGAATCTTAAACTATCCTTATGACTAGTTCAGAGGACTCCTAAGAAAACCATTAAACATCCTTATCTTTATTGTCTACCTTATGACTCTTTCATACAAGTCGTGCCCATCTAATAAGACTCTTACCAGACAGTCGTACCCCGAACAGAATTTGCCCACTGATACTAAATTAACTTATTTATTCATTCCTCTAATTAGTAATTACTAATTAATGCATTTGTAGAGGTACTATGCCGCCCAAAGGTTCTTAATCTTCAAAAAAAAATAGCCAAGAAAAAGCCTACCCCAAAATTTAACTATTAGTTAGTGAACGTGAAAATGGAATCATCCAATAGCAACGAGGATTTAGTTGTATTTCACTTTAAGAAGAAAGTTGACCCAAGGGGAAAATACCCTTAGGCAATAAAAGTGGTCACTCTGGAAGACACACCTCTATGGGGACAAAAAATGAAGAACATCCACTCAACACTTACCTTCATCATCTAAGGATGATAAGGATGACGAAAAACAAAGACATTAAGGGTGATGCAGGGGCATAGAAAAATATTGAATCAAGCTTAGAGGAAGATAGTTCAAAGAGTGATAGTAAGGAAGAGGTTTATGCCATGCCTATTGACAGACAAGACCAATTGTTAGCCATTACACCTGCTCTAGTGCCCACTATTGAATGGTGGGGGTACATTGATATGCAGGAAATATATAATGATGGGTTGATAAAAATCCTGAATGGAAGAATAAAAAGGAGTCTATATCTTGGGAGGAGTTTAACCACCACAAAGATGTTCGAGTTGCCCAGATTTGAGGCTCGATTCTGCCAGTACAAATTTGAATGAATGACTACAGTGCTTGAAAAGTGCAGTAATGTATTAGTGTAGGAGTTTTATAATATGAATAAAGCTAAATTAAAGAGGCAGTATACATAGGGTAACTTACGGAGAGGTGGTGATTGTAATACCCCGTATTTTTCTAGCTTAAATTCATTCCTAGAATGTTAATGAATATCTTCCAAAATGAATAATATTTATTTCATATGGAATTTTCTATATTTCAACTTTTCATTGTGTCGAAATTTGAATAAAATTTCCATCTATAGCAAATTTGTCCAAATTCAATACTCGATTGAGAAGTTAGAGCATTTTTAAGTTGACAGTGTGCCACCTAGACTCTCAGCATCGCAGAGAAGGAAAAAATGGCAATCATCAATTCCAGTGGACCTCCTCTATATTATTGCATTATGGAATGGCCCATTTTCCCATTTGTCAAAATCTATTAGCCCTACGTGATCTTACTGTATCATGTTGGTGGTCTAAATGACATTTTAAAAGGGAGTCGCTCCAGGCCCTCAGTTCCCAATTGTCGATTTCTAGTGGCCCGACACGATCATAGTGCTTTGCGCTAAATGCCTAGTTCGAAAAATTTTGACAGAAATTAAAAGCTTCATCCACGGTTAAATTGGCCTTTTCCCATAATTTTAGTTCTTCCAGATATGGGATTTAATCCCTAAAATCATTATCAAGTCATTCTTTATTGAATTTTACCCAAATCAAAGCATTCTTTCTCAAGGAAAAGAAAACCCTAGATCATTAAATTTCTCCCCAAGAAATCCAAATTTCCTCCATTAATTCAACAAAGAAATTCAAGATTAAGAATTCTCAATACAAGAACTCAAAGAATTCATTTTCTAAGCATCAATTGATATCTAAGATTCAAGATTTGGCATCTAAGATCACTAATTGAGGTATGTGGGGTTATGACCAAGGATAATCCTTTCATCCTTATGACCAAAACTTATTTTAATTATAAATTTACCAAAATTTTATGTGATTTGTCATGAAATTAAAGGTAGGGTTTATACCCAATATTTCTATTTATGAGTTTATGAGATTCCCCATGATTTAGAAGTTAAATTCCATGGCTATGTTCATATTTTCATGCATGTTGCTGAAATTTCTAGATTTTGAGTTGATTTATCAATATTTACATCATCAAGCATGAGCATTTTTGTGTTTTAACATGAGTTTGATGCATGGGTCACTAAGCGCTAATTAATATTGCTATTTCAAGATTATTTGTGCTATGAGTACTCTCAGCTAAGATTATTCTCAGATTTTGATAAAGATTTGACCTTTTTGGCCCTAAGCTAAGATAAAGAATCCATTTTGATCATATGACTTGAGGTTTAAAGAAAAGAAAAAGAATAATTGGTTTTCATGTGAACCCTTGTATTATTTTTCAAGTGAATTTCTAAAGATTTTGAGCACAAGAATGGGAGTAAGATTTAGCACCGAGATTGGTATGTTACTAATGTTTCATGCCCTAGAACTACGTTCCATCGTAGGATTAAGATTATTTCTACTTCTATATGGATGACAAAGATTGTGATCACTTAAGATAGGAAGTTTTATTCCAATGGCAAAGGTAGAATAGCCCTACCTAATAGGGTCAAGACGTGGGACTCTATGGATGCTCACATAGTGTATGTCGGTTAGAAGAACCTCCCAAAAGATGTCCCCTCCACTTAAAATAGTCTATTGGTTTAAAGCATTACGATATGTGTTTTCCCTTACAAAAAGCTTTTTAAAGTATTTTCCCTACTAATTTAAGAAAAAGATTTACAGAAAAGCTTTTAGAAAACTATGTGTAAAGGCTTACAGGTCTTACTCAGATTATGGTTTAAAGAAAGATACTAGCTTTAGATTTCAGCTTTTAGATTTTAGATTTAAGAGTGAGTCCTTTCTACACTTAAACAGTATGATTTAAAGAAAGAATACAAGTACAACTTTTAGAACTAAATTTTATGACTCACTAGATTTATAAAGTATGATTTGCTATTCGTGATTACAGATTTCAGTATTTCAGATATTCTAGCTTATGTCAGTCATTTACATGTAACATTCATTGATTTACAAATTATGATGATGATATAATGTTTTACTTATGAATTCACCCCCATATACTCAGTATATCCTCAAAGTACTAATCTACATATATATATATATGTTCTGCATTGTCTCATAATATAGGTACGACTTGTAGCACGCATATAATATTCTGAGCATTTGCATATTCCAGCCAGCAGATGATGAGTCCTCCTACTTGGGTGACTTTAGTTAGAAGTTATTGATGTACTTTATTTTTTCTTATTCATATGTATTGATTAGTGATTGTTGGAGTTGTGTCCCAGCTATCTATAGTTATTATAGTAGAGGCTTTACAGATGATTGTTAGAGTCAATTATGTTATTTCAGTCCCTCTTTTTAGACTTTATCTGAGTTTAAAAGTTATATCAACATTGTATTTTTCCCAAAATCCATCATTATTAAGTTTCCGTGCAGTAAAATCAGTCAATTTATACATATTATTCAATTTCTTATGAGTTATTCCAGTAGAAGGGTTAGCTTGGGATCATTTGTTGTCCTAAGCACTGTGTGACATCTCGAGATAGATTATTAGGGCATTACAGTGATCCCATTACATCACTAACCATCGGGGAGTGCGAGTGAATATCTTCCGGCATACTATTTGCCAGTTCTTGAACGGACCGAACTTCCTGTAACTCATGAACATACGATAGATAGATTACCACATGGATAAATACAAAAGATTACGAAAAAGCAATAGACGTCAAAAGATAAAATGAGGCATTTTTAGTGAGGTAGATTACCCTGAACGGGGAATAAGCTAATTAGATAGTAGGTGGACTAAGAGTGATGTCGCATAAAGTTGAGAAACATATGTTGAATTTCTAGGCTAAGTAATGGTGGAAATTGGCCCAAAATGGATTATGTCCCACTACTGGGGACAACGTGCTAAGTCTAGTTCATGCGGCACTGATATAAGGGTTGATGGTTTGATATGAGTTCTACATGGGAAAGTTTTTAGCTCCAGAAATACATGATAGAATTATGGGTGGAGAGAGTTTAATGTTGGCATATTCTTGAATGATAACTGAGTTGTATTTTACTGCAAAGGTGCAAGAACTTTCCAGAGTCGATCAACTCATTGAGCCTATAAATATTGTTAACTTAGTGTTGATTTGGGATGTTACAAACCCCATGGCTAGGAAAGTGAGGTGAAGTGCTGATATGATAGTTGAGATGTTTAGATAGAGTGGATACACTGAGGATGCAAGGACATATAAGACAGGTATGTACACGGAGCATCAAGCATCCAATGCAGCAGGTACATCATGTGTCCCTATTCCTACACAATCTGTACCACCACGACTAGAGCAATGCCATCTATCTTAATAGTGATCTCACAGGCCATATAGGATGAGGTGATAAAGATATTGACCTTATTAGAGGAAAAGGTCCAGAATATCAAAGGAGGTGTGAAGCCATGGGTTGACACTAAGATAGAAAATCAAGACAGATGGGTGTAGGGTAGACTGGATGCATTTGAGCAGTAGATGACTCATCAAATGGGGAGCGGCTAAATCCCAGATATTGCTAAGGTAAAAGTGGAGATCTTTGGAGTCTATGGTAGACAAGTTTTATGACAAACCATTCATCCCAGAACACATGATTAGGGAAGTTAAGCTAGAAGTATAGTTTGAAAATACTTGGGAGATTCAAAAACTGAAAGTAGAAGCTTGATAGTAAAATAATAACAGAAAGCACCAGAATGAAGAAAAAGAAGCAATGAAAAAGGCTAAGCAATATAGCCTAAAGAGTGAGCAAGATCGGCAGGTAAGGGTCTAAAAGATATATGCTGGAAGTGGAAGCTCTAAACTAATGATTATTGATGTTGAGGTAGGCAGTGAGGTAGCCCCAATAATTAATGTACCACTGAGCACACCAGCCATAACTGGTTTAACTATTGCGGAGACAGTCCTAATAGCTGATGGGACTACATTTAATGATGGTGGGACCAGATCTGAGGGCTCACATGATGAGAACGAAGTATGAGTTGGTTCCTTGAGTGCCCAGGTATGTTCCTTATATCTTATATTTCATTGTTACTTACCGTGGGGATAGTTCATTGGCTTTAAGTTGGGGTGAGGGTGTACCAAAGTCAGCACAGGACTATAGTTACCATGTTACAAAGCCCGTGGCCATAATCTGAAAAGTTTGAGAATTGGCATATTTTACTTTCAATTTTTACTGTGCGTGTGCTGGAATATCTAAAAATAGGAGGAAAACTTGTACTTGTGGCAGTAGATGTTGTTTTGTATAACTATGCTAAAATGGTTTGATTTAAAAAAAATTGCTGAAAAATTGATACCCCACCTAAATTTTTGTGTTAACTGTGTGATGTGTGTATTTGTATGAGATAATTGTGAATCTAATAATGGCATTAGTATTAGGAATTAAATAGCTAGGGTTATTAATAGAATAACTAGATAAGTAGTACCTAGCAGCATAACCCTGTGCAAGTGCGTGTGTGGCGCTACTTAGTTCCCGGTGTGTCTGAATCTAGAACTTTATTGATTGCTCTAACCTAGAGTTTATAATAGTCTATTATAAGATAATCATAGGCCATTCTTGTTCAGTTCACTCAAGCCTAAATGCCTAACCAAATGTGATATGAATCCCTTGATCCCATTGTTTGAGCCTTAATTGACATATTTTTTATTAAACTAATTTTACCTTCCCGTTTCACTACAATGAACCTTATTGTTCCTATTCATCCTTGGACACTATGTACCTTAAAACAGGCGATTAGGGTTTATAGGGAACAATGAGTATGAAAAAAGATGTGTGAAAGAAAAAAATAAAATAGGATTAGTGCGATGAAACTAAAAATGAAAAAAAGAAAAGAAAAAGAAAAAGAGAAAAGAAAAACAGCACATGGTCCAGTCTTAATGCCTTTAAAAAAAAAGGGAGACATAAAGGGCCGAAATAAAATTAAGAAAAAGTTGAAATTAAGTGTATCCTAAATAAGGAATAGTTTAAAGAAGGCATAGTCACTAAAAATCCCAAAATGATACCATACCATCCCCAAACCTATGTTACGAGCCAAATGAGGTCCTTTAGTGATCCTATCCTAACTGACTGAAAACTCAGGAAGAGAGCATATGGGAAAACATATGGTATTTTATATATACCGGTGATACTTTTTTGTGAGCAAAAGCATATTCTGCTATCTCTGAATAAGTCGCTTAATATTAAATGAGTTAATGGGATTTCTTTGATAGTGAGGGTACATAGGTTATGTTTTCAGGTTGCTAGATCATTTGGTTAATGTGATTTATGTCTATGTATGGTTCTCTGTTACTAATGTAATATCATTATCAGATCCCTTTATGTTTTTTGTGTACCAAATCTATATACATTGTTTGATTCCTTAGAAGATAAAATTACGAAGGGAAATTAATATGTTGAAAATTTTAATAAAAAAGTCACTGCCATAGGTATCTTATGATCTTCCTACATAAGAATTGTTATTGTTGTTTTAGAATATTTTATTTCTATTTGCCTCAGGACACGTAAATTTTCTAAGTTGAGACGTTGATACATCATGGAAACACGACAATTTCCATGCTTAAAACAAAGTATTAATGCTTGAAATTAGGTTATTTTAGTATCTATGTGGTGGTTTTGTGCTTGTTGTAGGTAAAATAGGTAAATAAAAGTCTTGGAAGGAAATTGAGTAAAACAACCAAAAAAGAAAATTTTTGCATATGATACAAGTCATCATACCAATCGTCAACACATCATACGACTCATATGGGTGACTCATAAAGACCTTTATTACAAAAGCCAAATAGAAAAACCAAGTGACAATAATACATGACTAGAGAATATAGATTCTCAGATGAGGATACAAGTATGAAGAAACAGTAATCAAGAGAATATAAATTAGAGTAAAATTCAGAGTTGAAGTAACTGAAGAAAATGAGTCGGAAGTCTGAGTACGACTCGTATGGCTAAACTATAAGCAGACTAGCATTAAGAGCATTAAAGGAAGAAGTCCCAGGTGGTAATGAGTGATATCCGTGAGTCATATGGTAAATGTATGAATCATGAGCATAAGTCATAAAGATAACAGAAACCAGGAGACCTAGAAGATCAGACACTGGAAAACATATGACTAGCACAGTACGACTCGTAAGAACACCTTACGAGTGGATGAAGTGAGTTGTACCTTGTGCCAATGTACTTTTTCTATTCCATTTTAATTTGGATTTTTGGGTTTTTTTGAGATAATATAATTACCCTAGGGTTAATCTTTTATTAGTTTACGTTCCCTAACATCATTTTATATACTTTTACAATACTTTAAATATTCTTAAGATTTTTGGGTTATTATTTATTGAAGACTTTGAATTTTCTTCTTCTTATTCTTGTGAAATTAATTACATGAATTCTTTATTGATTATCATGGTTTATTGCATGAACATGAGCAACTAATTTCTCTTACTAGGATTATGAAAACCCTAGTGGATTAGCTATGTAAGACAAATGAGAGATTCATCTATTCTAACATAACTGCATGTATCTTAATCTTATTCACATTAATTGAACTTAGAGCTACTACAAAATCTTGAGGATTTACTGTATTTGATAACTTCCTTACAAGGGAGTTTTATATTAGGAAAAAAGGATTAAGAAAAAATTTGAGATTCGCGCCCATCTTATCATTCCATCATCTCATCTAATCAAATTGAGACTCAAAAGGTTAATGATAAGCTAAAGTCATTGACAAGGAGAAATGAGGTGATGCTCTAAGATTCACAAGGTAAAGAGTGATATTTATCAACACGTTCATAAGAAGGTTGATAATACATAGTTTGTCGACTTTACTTGCAGAGCAGCAGAATAGGTATGTTTAATATGAGAAATTTTCTGATTCAAGAAGCCAGGGGGAACACAGTCCTAGTGTTTGTCTTTTATTGTTTGCAACCTCAAATCCATTCAAGTTCGGTTACTACTTATGATTCATTTCAAATCTCTCTATTTACATTTTCGCACTGCTCGTGAATTTCAGTAAGTTAAGAAAATGTTCCATATTTTCCATATGGGATTAACCCCAACCTAGTTGGGTTGCAATATTTGGCATCAATCGTAACATACTTCTTTAGAGGTTAGTTTTGGGTGACATCATGCTTATATCCCTTATCCCAGGCTAGGGTTTCATGTTTACTTCTAGTTTTTGTAGAGCTTTCTAAGATGATTTGGGTACTTAGATGGATTTTAGTATAGACCTTCATCCAAAGACAGATGGCAAGTCCGAGTGAACCATTTAGGTTCTTGGGGATATACTTCAGGTATGTGTTATGGAATTTGGAGGTTAGTGGGAAGAGCACATAGCCTTGGAATAGTTCGCTTATAATAATAGTTATGATTCGAAAATTTAGATGGTGCTATTTGAGTCATTATATGATAAGAGATGTCATTCTCCCATTTTAAGGTATTAAAATTCTAAGGTTTGTCCCCGAGGTATTGATTCTAGTTAGGAATCATTGGATAGAGTCATGGTGACTTATGACAACTTGAGACCAACTCAGATTACGCAGAAAGCCTATATAGAACATAGTCTTCATGCCTTGTGATTCAGAGATGGTGATCGAGTATTCCTTTTTGTATCTCCCATGAAAGGTGTGATGTGATTCGGATGGAAGGGCAAGCTTAGACCTAGGTATATTTGACCTTTCCAAATTCTTTGCATAGTTAGTGAGGGGGCTTATAAGCTAGCCTTACCTCCAAATTTTTCTGTTGTCCATCCTGATTTCCATGTTTCTAGGTTACAGTGATATATTTCGAATCCATGTGATCTTATTTATGAGACATAGTACTGTTTGATGAGCAATTGACCTTCGTGGAGGAGCCAGTGCTCATTTTCGCTAGTGATGTTATGTGATTGTTCACTCGGGTAATTCCCTTAGTTATGGCTCAGCGGAGGCAACGCCCAGTAGAGGAATCTACTTGGGAGATTGATATCAAGATGTGAACCCAATATTCTCACCTATTCAAGACTTTAAGTATATCCTAATCCATAACTTTTGTAGACGAAAGTTCTTTTAGTAGTGGATATTATTATGACCGATCAGGTTATTTTCCATATTCCCGCTTATTTTTGTTGTTAGATCTTTCCTATAGCTACCCCAAGTAATTTATGACATTTTGGAATCAAAAATACTGTTAATGAGCGGTTCATTTTTTTAGAATAAATTCCTTATTTTGAGTCTTTAATGTTTCCCAATGGCTGCTGGATGAAAACATTAATTAAATAACCTTTAATGCAAATTCTAACAATTTCAGCAGTTATCAAATTTGATATTAGGGTAGAGATTGGACCCCAGCTTAGCTATTATATCATATTTGGGGCATGTCAGTTAGTAACTACTTTCCATAGTTTCAGTTACAGATGTCACGACTGTCAGCTATAGATACCTAGTCTCTATAAAGAACTCAAATAGCTCTTCAGATTTCAGTATATCAGGGCTGTCAGATACAGTCAACTCAGAAATAGAATGGAACTCAGATAATTTTCTTCAGATTTATGGACTGTCAAATATAGTCCCTTATGCTATCAATCACAATAGTTATCAGAACTCATGCTATTAGTACTCAGCTTCAGAACTGTCAGATACAGTCAATCAAACTAGTTTTTCATAATTTGAACTGTTAGAAACAATTATTCATTTATCAGTAATGCAATATCAGTCTCTTAGTATTCAGTAATTCAGTATCAGATTCATAACTTATTAGTGATTTACATATCAATAGCAGTAAACTCAATCTTTCAAAATCTCATTATCAGTACACTCATGTTGTTAGTATTCAGACTCAGTAGTTCGTATCTCCATGAGTTTAGTTACAGTTACGTATGCATGTATGTACTCTTATGTTCATATTAGTTAGTATTGTCCACAAATATAACCCTTTGCATTTAGCCTACCTCACTCGTATACTCAGTACTTTCAGATGTACTGACGCATTTGGGCTATGGTGCTTTCTCTTATGTTATACCATAGGTTTAGAAGCATGAGCTCTAAATCAGTAGTAGATTACAGGATCAGTAGTCAGAGTTAGACGTGAGTCTTTATCCTTTGAGGACATGATGATTTCATTTCTATTTCAGTTTTTCAATTTATTTTTGTAGTTGGAGTTAGTTGAGGACATGTCCCATCAACTCCTTATTCAGTTCAGTTAGAGGCTTTCCGACTAGATGTTAGATTAGATATTTAGACTTCAGTATTTATATTTCTTTTTGGTACTGTTATACCATATGTTTTCGCATATTTTATGAGATATTATGCAGTTTATAGGTACAGATATCAGTCATGGGTTAGCTTGTAGTCCCTCAGGGTCATGAGCACCGTGTAGCATTCTAGTTCAGTGAATCGGGGTATTACAAACTTGGTATCAGAGCCTAAGGTTCAACAGTGTCCTAGAAAGTCTGAAAGCTGCATCAAGTAGAGTCTTGTACATGGGCGTGTTGTGCACCACACTTATGTGCAGGAGGCTATGAGATGTTTTAGGAATAGTTTTCCTTCTTTCATGTGTCAAGATCGTGCTATAGCAAGTTTCATTAATGAAACCATGTAGATTCATATCATGCACCCCTCATGTTCACTTTACCTTACTTTCAAGTTAATAGAAACAGTGAAGTTCAAAGTCCTAAAGACAGGGCTTTCTCAGATAGTCCCTACGGTTAGTTATGAGATTAGCAAAAGACTCAAACAGTATCCCATCAGTTCATTATTATTCTAAGGTCATACAGATTTTATTCATGATCATGAGAACTCATTATTAAACCCAAAAGTTTAGCAGTAGTAGGTTGGGATAGTATTATTCTATTTGATCAGATTATGTATTTATGGGGATTAGATCAGTAGGCTTGAACTGTACGAGCTAAACACTTAAGTTTATTAACTCAAAATTAAGCATAAAGGTGTGAGTATGATATTAGCAGTGTATGAGGAAACAGAATCTGATGATATGTGTAGTAATACAGACAGGTGTTAAACATAATGTAGGTAAGTGATGGTAGATCAAGTACCAAGCCAGGCCCTTAGATTTCAGTAGTAGAGCCAGTATGTACAGAAAGCAGTAAGGGAAGACAATTCCAGACCTATTCTCATCTCAGTGCAGAGTTTTTCACTTTAGCTATCATGAAATCCACTTAGTTCTTACATATCAACTCTATGGTCACGAACCATGCTCATGTATCTCTTTTTCCATGATCATGTATGAATTTAATTTCCACCATAAGGATTCCCTTTTACTCCGTAGTACGAGTTATGTTCCATAAGCATAATCCACTTTCACGCACTTTCTATGGGATCATGTGCGCCTTCAGTTCCCAGTATAGTGGGTTCAGTTCTAGCTTCCTCAGTATTGGAATCATGTCCCACGAGTACATAAAACTCTAGACTCAGGTCATGCAGCTTATGACTCATGTACGCATATCATGCTTTCCAGTATACTTAGCTTCCATGACTCATGCTATGCCCCTACAGATCAGATACATTTAGACTATGTCATGTATATTCTCAGTTCAGACCTTATTGGTAAATCCAAACTATTGATATTTTATTCCTCAAGTTTCAGTCATGTGTCAAGTGTAGTTTGTATCTATTTATGTTTCAGGTCCTCCTAATTTACTCCTCCAGTTAGCTCTCCTTATG
>NW_025851322.1:14000-79737 GCF_002878395.1 Capsicum annuum
GCATGACTCATGTACGCATATCATGCTTTCCAGTATACTTAGCTTCCATGACTCATGCTATGCCCCTACAGATCAGATACATTTAGACTATGTCATGTATATTCTCAGTTCAGACCTTATTGGTAAATCCAAACTATTGATATTTTATTCCTCAAGTTTCAGTCATGTGTCAAGTGTAGTTTGTATCTATTTATGTTTCAGGTCCTCCTAATTTACTCCTCCAGTTAGCTCTCCTTATGGAACAGTATAGTGATGAGCAGTTGTTTAGAAAAGATAAGATTGTTGCATGCTTACTTTGCACAAAGGTGTACTTGTGAAGATAGGCTTAAATGTCATGATAAATGTGTAAGTAAACGTCTAGAAAGTGGTTGTATTTAGAAGTTGGGAAAGTACTAAGTGTAGGTGTACATTTAGATCCTTGACATATGTCAGTCCCCAGTATGTAGCCATCAAAAACTCAGTTGCCAACTCAATTATAGTTTCAGTATCCAGCACTCAGTGATCAGTGTTCAGTCCTTGAATTCAGTACTTCTGTACTAGCTATAGGCTTAGTTATAATGTCATCTTCAGTTCAGTAACCAGATTTGAAACTCAGTTCAGTTCCAGACATGCTTGACCATAGCATTCAGGTTGTCAGTACTCAGTTATCAGTGTTTCAGTACCCCAGTTTATAGAATACCTCAACCCATATCGTACGCTTGGTCTTGCATTCAAAAATAATACAAACTTTATGATTCCATGCTCAGAGACCTTATTCTACTCAGTTAGTCCTTATCTCCTATGCATAAAACTCAAAAACCTCAGTGCAGTTATTCAGACTAAGTACAGCTTAGCTTTGCAGATCCAGTATTCATCTATCAGTTATTTAGTTGATCAGATAAGTTAGTGTATTTATGCTCTCATGTTCAGCTCAGTTCATGTATAATGTCTCAGTTTCAGATCCTAGCTATTCAGTCATGACTCAGTTCCTAGGTGTTTTGAATATCGCCTCAATTTTCCTCAGTAGCTCATCCAAGTCAGTATTCTTTGAGGGACATAGTGTCCCAAGGGGGAGATACATCATACCCCCAAACTTTCATGAGATAAACATGCTACTCTTTTTTTTTATAAGTCCAGTTTGGAGAAGGGGTACTCATAAGATAACCCTCAAGCTCTAACTTCAGTCGTATCCCATGTTTTCAAGATTTAGTTCAGATCATGACATTCAGTATATCTACCACGTCCCAGACATAGTTATGTTCTCATCTTTCCGATCATGCATATGGAGTAATCAATCTCAAACTTATCGGTATTATCAGTTCAAGGTTATAGTTTTCCTTAAACTTACTCGTTCTCATGTTCATATTTTAGTACCAAATTTGGTATTCAGTTCCATGCTCAATTTTCAGTTAAACTTGATACCTTTACCATTGCATGTTCATGAGTAAGTTTAGTCATGAATTCATGCATCAGATATGTGTGATCAGCTCATTTGTACTTTCAGTCATGTATTCACGTATTATATCAGTCATATAATTATGCATCAGATATGCATGGATTTAGCCTTTTAGTTGTGCATCAGATATGCATTCTCATTTTGAGAAAACTTTATTAGAATCCTTAGTCTTATATTCATGAATCAGCTTCCTATGCATCAGATATGCATGTTCAGTATGTTGTGCTCAGCTTTCAGTCATGCTAGTCATTAACCCATGTTTCAGTAGTGTATGTCTTGTACGTACTTAATCTTATTATCTCTCTTGCTTCATTTAATTTCCATTCGAGGACGAATATTCCCAAGGGAGAGATATTGTAATAACCCGTATGTTTCTAAGCTAGGAGATGAACCATTTTTCTTACGTATGAAATCTCCTATCCTGTGATGCATACTTGAGTACATGACTTACAATGAGTATTCTAGCAATTAGATAGCTTATGATACATTAAGCATGTTCATATGAGTCGCTTAAGGTAATACAAGCTAAGAGTTTTTGAATCCATCAAGTTTTAGTGTTTGATTTTGCAATGGTCATCTTTGAATGAGCATAACTTGATGTTAATGTGGTATTTTGGCTTATTTAGACCCACCAAATTGTATAGAATCGAATTATCTTTCCAACGATACCAATTTCGCCTTAATCCAATACCCAACTGAAAAGTTATACCCTTTTTCGTGAGAGACAGTAAGGATAGGCAATTGGTTAGGCGCCTCCCAATCCAAACATAGGGAATTGGTTACGTACCGCCCAACCTAGCTTAGGCAATCACTTGGGCACCACCTAAGTCAATTCCAGGTGCCAAAAATACTCCGTTTTGAGTTATTTTAAGGGTAATTAAGTCTTTTAACACTCCTTACACGTCCCTAGACTTAAGCCTATGAAATATATAGCTTTTAAACATATTACAACCCTATTATCATCTCAAAGCTCATCATCCAAGAGTAATAAAAGAGAAAAACAACTAGGGTTGCATAATTAAGCTTGAAGATCCAATTTCAAGCAAATTCCTCCACTAATCATCAAGAACCTCTCTTCCAAGGTATGCATAGTATTCATCCATGGATTCCTTTCGTCCATGGAGTTCAAGAAGCAATCTTTAAAATACAAAAGCTTGGTTGATTGTGGTGATATGATCATACCCATGTTGATGCTTGTTTGTTTTTCTATATAATAGTATCGTGACTGTATATCTCATGAAAATTATGTTGTTAGTTGAAAAACACGATATTTAGATAGATTGATAGAATGCAAGTATGAAATTCACCTATGCCTTAAATAATGCATGCAAGGTGTTCGATAAAATGCCCAGTATGTTAGAACTTCATATTTACATGATTTCATGATATCTAAATAACAAGTTCATGTTATTCATACACTCCAATATGAATTTCCATGCAAATTGTGTGTTGTTATTGTTGGGGTATAAAGCATGTATGATAATAGAGATATAAATTATGTACACAAAATATATCCATGCTTTTCCTACCATATTTGAGATGTTGAATAAATACATGAAGTATAATATCCCCAAATCATTACAATATGAACTAAACGTTACATGTTACCATTCCCTTACGCTTGAATGGTTTCCACGCGATTGCTATGAATAGTATATGTTGTCGGAATGCCCATGATATTAGAATATGAGATTTATGACTTGATTATACACATTCCTATTTATGATAGATATTATGATGAACATGTACTTTATGAAATCCCCCACTCATGTATTATGGATTTTTATTGATGGTCGTGTACTCAAGAAATTCAAGTTGTGTCAGTTTCCTTCCATCGAGTCCTGGGGGTACTTGTACCCTAAAAATATAGCTATGTACCTAGAGCCATGTCATGTTTTCATGATACTCTCAGTCAAGCCATGATCTATAAAATTCTGTCAGTCATGTGACTCAGGAAAACTCAGAAATCTCAGTAATCTCAATAATCTCAGTGGTCCAGTAATCTCAGTAATCTCAGTGCTCAGTAAACCTCAGTAACCTCAGTATTCACAGTCAATCTCAGTAACTTCAGTACTCTCAACCAGTC
Source organism: Capsicum annuum (assembly GCF_002878395.1). Classification (NCBI taxonomy): domain Eukaryota; kingdom Viridiplantae; phylum Streptophyta; class Magnoliopsida; order Solanales; family Solanaceae; genus Capsicum; species Capsicum annuum. Next base: position 17,522 of record NW_025851322.1, read on the forward strand.
CTCAAAACTCAGTACATTCCATCAGTCATTGGAATCCAGTAAACTTAGTTTAGCTCTGCTAAACAATACCACTAGTATCAGTCCAGTTAATCAGTATCAGTTCAGCTAATCAGTTTAGTTCAGTTATTTAGTTTAGCTTAGTTATTCAGTTCAGTGTCCTTCAGATGGGAGTAGAAGTTAGAACCAAGTGAACCCAAGGATGGGAACTCACCCGCCAGTTCAGGGTGTTATTCTTAGTAGTCATCCTTTTGCTCTAGAACTACGTAGCCAACGTAGGTTGAGACATCTTAATTGATCAGATTAGGGTTGATGAGGTGGCTTAACTAGTCAGTTTAGGTTTCCCACCATTCTCATTGAGTACCTACCAGTGTAGGGTTCTCACAGCTATCCTTAACAGTGGCACGGTATTGACACTCCTCCAGTTGGGGCAGAGATTAGACCCTAGTTTAGCTATTATAACATATTTGGGGCATGTCAGTTAGATAACTACTTCCTATAGTTTCAGTTATAGATGTCAGGACTGTCAGCTATAGCTACCCAGTCTCAATAAAGATCTTAGATAGCTCTTCCGATTTCAGTATATCAGGGCTATCAGATACAGTCAATATAGAAATAGAATGGAACTCAGATAGTTTCCTTTAGATTTATGGACTGTGAGATATAGTCACTTATGCTATCAATCACAACAGTTACCAGAACTCATGCTATTAGTACTCAACTTCAGGACTGTCAGATACAGTCAATCAGACCAGTGTTTCATAATTCAAACTATCAGAAACAATCATTCATTTATCAGTAATACAATATCAGTCTCTTAGTATTCAGTAATACAGTATCAGATCCATCACATATTAGTGATTTACATATCAATATTAGTAAACTCAGTCTTTCAGAAACTCATTATCAGTACACTCATGTTGTCAGTATTCAGACTAAGTAGTCCGTATCTCTATGAGTACAGTTACAGTTACGTATGCATGTATGTACTCTCACGTTCATATCAGTCAGTATTGTCCATCCATATAATCCTTTGCATTTAGCCTACCTCACTCATATACTCAGTATATTCAGACGTACTGACGCATTTGTGTTATGATGTTTTCTCTTATGTTACAACATAGGTTCAGAGGCATGAGCTCCTCAGTAGTAGATTCCAGGATCAGCAGTCAGAGTTAGACGTGAGTGCTCATCCTTCGAGGACATAATGATTTCATTTCTATTTCAGTTTTTAGTTTATTTTAGTAGTTGGAGTTAGTTGGGGACATGTCCCATCAACTACTTATTCAGTTCAATTAGAGGCTTTCCGACTAGATGTCAGATTAGATGTTCAAACTTTAGTATTTATTCTTCTTTTTGGTATTGTTATACCATATTTTTTTTAGATATGTATCAGTATTGAACCTTATGGCCTTACAGTTTATGTTTCCGCATATTTTATGAGATATTATAAAGTTTACAGGTGCAAATATCAGTCATGGGTTAGCTTGTGGTCCCTCAGGTTCATGACCACCGTGTAGCATTCGGGTTCAGCGAATTGGGGCATTACAATAGCTGAAGAACAATATGGCAATAGAGGGTAAATCACCAACTGCAGACACACAAAATCAACTTAATATCTTCTAGAGGCATGAACTATCAAAACATGATCATAAACACCTCAAGATGGAAAACCACACTTATAATGGTTAAAATTCTAGGAACTCGGAGAAATACATCTTTAGCTGAACACAAATCAATCCAACACTCTATTTTGACAAAGAATAGTCATTGACATATATCATCAAGGAGAAGCATTTCATCAAATCTTATTATTCCTAACAAACTTTGAAATAAGGATTTTCTAAATCTATTAAAGTAGGAAAATCAAAACTCTATCAATCTGTGAATCATATTATTAAGGAAAAATGCATCGATCTCCACCATTTACAAGATCAAGATCACTACTAGAAAATGAACCAAGAAAATTAAGATAAATAATTTCTAATTTGACAACATAATAAGCTGTCACAAGAACTATCACTTGTCTCTAACTATCTAACTCAACTATAATGAGAACCGCATCATGGTGCGAGCGAAGCATTCGACTTCACAAAAATAACTAGGGCAACCCATCCCTAGGTGACAAACCCAAAAATCTTAGACATGATATCAAGATATCTAGATATCAATACCAAACCACTATCGATTAATGAAATAGCAAAAAATGAATAATGGACCCTAAACTAGTCAATCTCAAAAAATAGGCTACAAGGAAAGGGATAGATAGTGCAACAACATTTGTAACCAAGGAAGCAAGTCTATGAATCCCAAACTCAAGAACAATAATATAACTGCATTGCCAACTCTAGAACCATATAGAACAACAAAAGGCCAACTTACCTTAGATTCTATAATTCACTCCACAATTAATCTAGCACTCTGACAAAAGTGGAAAACCACCGATCCTTACCTCAAATAGTAATGAAATCATCAAATTATGCTACAGTTTCCTAAGCCAATGAATAAGAACTATATCGAAGGGAAAATTCTAATTATAAGCCAATTGTATAGCCATACAAAATGTTAAGATCAATTCATCAAATAATATCAATAACATCGGCAATATAAAAAACAATATAATAAATAGACAGTAAAAAATTAAAATCAATGAATAAAATATTTCAAAGGCCATATTAAGGCTAATTTGCCAAGATAAATGGAAATCAAACCGAAATTCTACACCCATTGGGAGAAAATATCAACACATATCAACTTCACCCACTACAAAAAGAAATAAACTATGAGGGTAGTCATATAATTATGAATTAAATAACAAGGCACACGGTAACCAATATGAACACAAAAAGGCATATAATCATTACTGGATACAATGACACCAATACACATAATAAAAAAAGGTAAATGATAGGAAATAAAAAAACACAAATAATGGTGAAATCCACAACCACATATCCTATGGAACTAAGGGAGAATAAATCTGAATGGATCAAAACTTGCACCAACTGACTGAATTATCAACTGCGGTGCCAAGAATACTATCTCTAACTAAAGGTGCCATAATAATATAGGGTATATGTAAATATCTCAAATCACCACTAATCACATGTCTAGCACACTTTCTAGACAAGTGATCGATCTCTCTACCATCATAGAAAACTTCTGAAGCCCTAACCTGAAGAGAAACATAAACTAAGCTCAAATGATTAGCAAAATGATGCAGAGGTCACTCTCTAATACTATGATCTTCTATCCCGCACTCATAGCGTACCTAAAGAGCTCTAGGTTGGTAAGGAATACAAGGTATCTATGTCTGATCGACCAACTCGTATCAGGGGAACTCTTCAAACCAATGTCCCCTCATGATGAAACCAAAAAGAGCTCATGAAATACTCTGAGATACTACCCCTCATAATCTAGAATGGCCGCCACACCTTGAGGACCTATACCAAAAAAACTATGCAAGGTCTGATTGGATCTCTACCCTTCATAATAATCATGATTGATTTGAGAACCACTCATAGTTTGAAGTAATACCTATGTAGAGATGATAGGTTGTATGTAAAGATAACCTCTACCAGAAGAATCATCACTATTGAATGAAATACTCATATCATTATACTAACGGCATAGCCTCTTTCTGCCACCTTCATAAGTCTTAATACATTCTCTCTCTATGGCCTTCATATAATCTATAACCTAAGAGAAGGAAGACCCAACTATTTTCAAGTGCCCTAACACCGAACCAAGTGGCTATGCTAGTCCTCTAATAAATCTATATTCTATGTCCTACCCAAAAGGATGTATCATTGGAATATGCCTGGACCACTCAAGAAACCAAATCTCGTACTTAGAAACTAATAAAGAACCATGATGAACACCAATTAACCAATATTTGGTTTTAGAAAAACTCTATAATCCAAATGTCATTCCCAACTGTGAGGGGGTTTTCAACATTCTAAGAAGAACCTCGAAGGCCTGAAGTAGTCACGAGCTCTACTGGAGCCTAAGCTGGCCCCAAATCCGTTGACTGACGCTTAAGATCTTTGATGTCAATCCCTAACTCTCTTGTTTGATGCTGTAATGAATCTCTAAAATCAAGTTTTGAAGTATTATCTGCCTCTATTGACCATCTTACATCATCTATTTGGGAAAGATTAGAGTCAAAGAATTTGTTTGAGGCTTATATCTATGCGGACCACAATAAGGAGTCAAGAAATAAATTTCTTAAGAATGTCCCTGTATCCTCCGAAAGATAGATTACAAATGTCTCTACCTCAATCTACAAGACTCTAAAAAATACTTAGCTTTTGAACTAATGCATTGTAAACCTAGGGTGTGATACCAATTTATCATGACCCAATTTTTCAAGCCATTATGGTGCCTATATAACCCACCAATAGGCAACACAAACTCATAGTCTGAAATAGCTAGTAACAGACTACCCAAAGAAGTAAAGGAAATAATGCCAAATAGATGTAATAAAATATCAAATACATAATATAGTCCTAAAACCTGGTGAGATTAGTACAAGAGCTTCTAATTTAATAAAAGTACAAAAATAAAACACTAAGGGAAATACATAATATAGTCCTAAAACCTGGTGAGATTTGTATAATTGAGTTGCATAGGGCTACGTATACTAATTATTAGTTGAGAGATATAATTGATATGCCCAAATTACATCTGTCTTATGATAGAGTAAGAGGTTACTATCAAACATAAAAGCCAACTGGGTTGGGTGTCAAATCCCACAGGGAATACTGTGTTCACTAAGTATTGTGACTGTTATTAGACTATTGATTTAAGGTTTCTGAGTAAAAAAGAGTTTGGATATGTTAACAATATTATTTTCAATTTGTATCAGACAAGGTCCAGCTAATGAGAGACTTAATATAGATGTGCTTTCAATAAGAATGAATTGACTAGATTTATGCTCATCAAGATGTTCAAACAATTAGGGTGGTGAATTTGTGCTTGAATTTTAACTTATGTATTCAATTGCAAGAATTATTGAATTCTAAGAATTACTCATGTGTTTCTCAACCTAATTAGTGTTTCACCCTTTACTTCTCTCTAACTTAAAGGATTCACGTATTATTTAATAACACTCTCATGAGAGTTGATCCTGTTAAGGCATGAACCCATTAAACCAAAGGGTAAACCTAAGGCATTCACATAAGTCACTTCTTTTCCCAACATCAACTTTCTAATCAGACAAGTGGTGTTCATGGGCTCATTTCTTAAGTTTGCAAGCAAGAGAAATCATTTTAATGAAGAAAGATTCATGTAATTTAGATAGATGTTAGAAATAAAACTGATTCACAACCCCAAAATAGTTCTCTACATCAAGGCTACCATAACCTTACTTATGGGAGTTTAGCTACTTATCTCCTTATAAGAGATCACAGTTATGTTGATGTTCATAAATTGCTTTAAGAGAGTACTTACAAAAGTCACAATATTGTTCTTCTGAATCATAAATGGAAAATATACAAACTAACAACCAGATCTCAATCTCTAGATTCAAATCTAAATGAAAAGTGTTACACAACTCTCAATAGAGGAGAAAGTATCAAACTGATGACAAAAGATACTGAAAAAACCCTAAAACTTGGTATTTATATAAGACCAAAACTGGGGTTTTAAAATTCAAATTTGGATTTTCTGCTTCATGGTCAATGTGTTGAGAGACGATTCATCGAAGGGCCGATGGCCCATTACCTAGTTCATTGCTGGACCTCTAATGCTTCCATTTTCTATTTCTGATTGAGGCGTAGGGCAATGGTTCGTTAAGGGTATAATGGTCCATCACTTGGACTGTCACCTGACTTCCAGAGTTTCCTACTTCTATTTCTTAACAATGGTTAAGGCCGACAGTTCATCACAGAGTCGATGGTTTATCGACTGAACCATCGATGAGAGTCGATGGTTTATCGACTGAACCATCGATGATCATTTTTTCTTTGCTTTGTCCAGTTAATGCAAGTCATCCTTCGCACAATTTTTATCCTAAAACCACTACAGTACACTGTTAAATATAATAGCAGTTACTTGAAAACACACAATTATCCTAAGAAAAAGGCCTAAAATGTTCAGTCAAAAGCCAGAACATCAACACAATTAACTTAAGAATACTGCATATCCTCAAGCAACTCAACACCAAGATATATATATATGAACAACGTCTTGATGGGCATTTCATAATAAAATCAACACGATCATACAATTATTTCACTACCCATTTGGTTATGCTATCTTTACATACATGGATCTATTACTGATATAACTACTAATCAACATATTCACAGCTAAAGATGTAACACCCGATAGAAATAAGAAGGACGGATATAACTCAACATGCCCTCATAGTCAAAAAAGTCCACCTCAAATTACACAGTTAAATTATGGACGAAACTAAGCTTCTCACTCTCAAAAAAGAATTTACAAAACACAGTGTATACCTATAAGATTATCCTTATCATCTAATGTTCTCTCATAATTGACTCGCCAAGATCAAGTAGGGCTTGCTAAGGGTTGTAATAAGGTTTTAGGCTTGGTAAGGGTTATTTATTTTGATACTTGACTTAAAGTACACAAATTCACTCTCTTCACCCTTTTCGGTAGCTATTCACAAAAATTAAGGTTCCTTTCACTTATTCACAATCAATATTATCCATCTGTACCCTTGTCATAACCCTTTTTTTGTAAGATAGCATCAACCACCCTCAACTTATGCTGATACATAAAGTTGAGGTGGGCTAGATGCTGCCTCTCAAATCAATTTCAACTCAACCTCCCAGACTGCCAACAATTCACTGTGGCCACCCTCAACTTAGGCAATTTGCCTGAGTTAAAGTGCACAATGTCCAAAATTGGACCAGGGCCAAAGCTAAGTGCTAATGCCTTCTAGAGAGTGAGTCACTATTTTTTTTTGGGTAGAACAACATAAATAAGGCTCAACAGGGTTTCAACTAAAATAAAATATTTTTGGTAGGTCATTTCTTTGGCTAAGTTGACTAAAAAAACAAGGAGGCCTATTCTCCTTTCTTAGTGGATCAAAATGCACGACAATATCTAATGAACCAGGCAAGTTCTAGGTGTAACACTTATGCCAAAACTTCACTAATGCTCACCTACACAGGCACTGAGTTAAATTCTATCTTACTAATTCTTGGGATCCATATCACATAGCTATGCTTTGCTTCACTACTAAATTTATGCTAGTATGAGAATCACACATGGTTGCACAACACTATACCACTTGTTAAGAGGAAATAACTACACAAAAATCAAAAAACAAAACTTTGCAATGATCACTTGTCATTCATATATACAATAAGGTGCTAACAGAAATGGCACTTTTATATCACTCAATAACATTAATGACCAAAAAAACTTAAGAAAGGAAATATGCAACCCTACAATTAATAAAAATACAAATAACTCATGGTAAATGAAAATGCAAATAACTCATGGTACAACTACGCCACCCCCACAAATACAAATATGCATTATCCCCAAAGTATCAAATAAATGTACAAAGGAGTGTGGTATACTTGTATTGACTCTCATTCACCTAAGGTATTGGTGAAGTGTGGTGAGGCTCTAATATCCTCACTGGGTACAATGTTCACCCCCATCGTGGTGGGATTACTCATAATCTCTCCCTCTAGAATTGGAGGTACCACATCTCTAGCCAAATCTACAGGTTGCCCCCTAGCTGGGGCAGAACTAGTAGACACTCCAGTTGATTCATCCTGAAGCATTTTCTGCGTCTTCTCTTCTTTCTTCTTTTACTTTTTAGCTAATCTCTTTATATCATAGTCAAATCTCTGCTCAGGTGACATACATTCAAGCCTTTTTCCTTTTAGCATCTTTCCTTCTGGCTTTTTCAACTTTCTCATCCATCTCTACCAACTTCTTACCCTTATTTTTGATTGGTCACCCCATTAAATCAACAAAACCTTTATCTTCATTATTGGCAATTTGAACAGGATCAAATGTGGTCTACTACGATTGCTTATTTATCTTATCCACGTCAGCCTAGAGTTTTCTAACTTCCTCAATCAATTTTGCAAAATCTGAAATTGATAGGGTATCCAGCTTTTTTTTGATATGCTCCTCCATGTTGTCCATTCGTAGTTAGATGTTCCTAAAAGGCCAGTTTCCTTTCTCCATAATTCTCTTGACAAAGGGTTTGAAACTTACCCCATATAGCCAATTGCTTTTCAATTTTTTTTAGGCCTATACATACTTTGTAAAATTTTCTAGGTTCATTCTATATTCTATGTATTGGGACAGAACTGATGCAGAATCTTCAGTTCGACCCATGGGCATCAAAGCTGAACCTGCGGAAGTAGTAAGAGGAACGTACGTAACAAGTCGTAATGGCATTCCTGAAGGACCATCTGATGACTTAGGAATTGGTGCCAACTGAGTTTGCTGAGTTGGAGGCCTGTTGATTTATATATCAAACTTTGACTAATCCCTTACCTTGTCAATATCTTACTTGTGTATTGTTGAGATCTGGTTATCAACTCCGCTGATCAAAGGAACCTTTACTTGCTTGCACAATTCTATGCTAAGGCATAGGAATGGCAGTGTATTCTGAGTTTTGTGAGCACAAAAGAACAATTCATCAGAAATAATATGGTCAAAATCCACTATCAGTCCCTCAATCAAATTAGCAATAATCACAGCTTTAGTGAGTTATAGGCGGTCATCCCCGCCGTCGGTATAAACCTCAGCCTCGCAATTGCCTACCAGAACTTGTTTCTAAAACTTAGGGACAACTTGGATATCTTTTCTCAAAGGTTGTGCAGCCATGCAGGCTCTTCTTCCTCTGTCAGTATCCTGGCTAACCACAGACTTTGTTAGGTTCATGTGAATAATCGATGCTCTAAGTCTAATTTACATAGGGTATTTGATACGTAGCTGCAAATAAGAATATGTTCAACTTGTGCTCTGAAATATCTATATCAACTCCACGAAAAGAAACGGTGTCTAGCTTGTTCATTTTAGCCATTGATGCACCTGGTGGATATTTTTTTTCAAGCAACGCCAATTAATTGGCAAAAAATTCATGAACATAATTCGGTTGATAGATCCCTGGTGGGCTACTCATCCATGCCAGTTCGTATTTATTAAATAAGTGCTCAAGCTCTTTCTACTCGTGCAAGGTCATGGTCACAAATTGATGCTCTTCAAAAATAGCCCTCTTTATGGTTACACTATCTGTTGGTGCCATTCCATTGTAGAAATGTTCTTGAGTTCCCTTGATTTTCCATTGTATAGGTTCCCATACTTGCGGATCCTTGCACCGAACAAAATTCGGGTCCTGTTGTTAAGGGCTTACCTCTTGGACGGGGTTAGGTACTTCAACCCCTTGCTCAATCAGGATTGAACTTGATTTGCTTCTTCTACTACTTTCACCCTCCTCTTCTTACTTGGAGGATGAAGAAATAACTGTCTGATTTTACCGGGTGTTATGTGTCGGTACGTCCACCCCTTCTGAGCTGGCCATTTGGCCTCTACCTCTACCTCTGGTGGTTGGCAATTTGACTTGCCATGATACCTGAAAGCTATAGGTTATTAGTTCATAGACTTACACTAAAAACTAGGAAAAATTATTGGCCAGCGACGATAGGGTGATGATCCATCGGTCCAGTGACAGCTTGCCAACCTAAACTATCGGGGGTCATTCCAATAACATGGACTCTGAGAAAGTGGCGATGGTTCTTCGGGTATCCAACGGTCCGTCGCTCTGACCTTCGCCTGTCATTTTCACTTTCAGGCTTCGTTTCGGTATTTTATCAGAAACCTTAAACATTTTCATTTCAAGCACAATTATTCATGAATTTTTTACCAAAAATACACTACTCATGTTTCCTTTCTTGAAATATAGGATACTCAGAATTTACCCAGGATACAGTTTGTCATATTTTCTCTCAATTCAGACCGACACAGAAGAACTTAAGATCAGAGAGAAATATTTCAATATTTCAAACTTCACATGCTTTCTTTATTATTGGTGTTGAATATCATAGAAAGTAATGGAGAGAACACACCTTAGTGTTGTAGTACTTGATTATTCTCCTGACTTGTACTCTAAACACCAGACACAATATGACACCTAACTTTTATGAAGAACACTTTGTTGCTTGTAATTGAAAGAACAAAGAGAATTCAGACTTTAAATAGATGGGGAAGAGGAAAGTGGAAAGTCTTCAGAGTGAATGAAAGGGTTTAGGTGCATTGAATAGTTTTAGATTTAATCAATCGCTTTAAATTATCTATATTTCAAAACATTTGGGTTAGATATGAATGAAAAATTTGGCTCTTTAAATCGATTTGGCCTGACCCGCTAAAATAAGGTTATGTGCAACAGTTCGTACGATGGTTCGTCGTATAAGAGACGATCCATTGGGAGACCGGTCGGTCCATTACAGAGAACATACCTTGGGGCATATTGGTGATAGTTGAGTAGACGGTCTATCAAGTATGCAAAGGTCCATCGAGTATGTGACGGTTCGTTGAGTATACGACGGTCCGTCGCTTAACCCATCGCGATTCTTCCAGTAACCTAGTTTCTGGACTTTGCTTCGATAGCTACCACGACGTTCAATCAAGTCATCGATGATCCATCAGATAAACTATTGGTCACCCCCAAACTTTCTCAACTTCTATTTTCCTACACCGTCAGACCTGCACACCTACACAAACCCTTCAGTTTGTACAAAATAACAAAATAAACACCAAAATAACTCAAAGTAATGCTTTACAAAAACACACTATAGGTTGCCTCCAAGTAGTGCCTGATTTATTGTAGCAGTACGAGTCAATTATCTCGATTACTCAGACTTTATCGAGATAGACAACACCAATTTTTTTTATGGAGTCCTTTGGATTGAAATACATTTTTACATGTTGCCCATTAACCTTGAACATACTTCCATCTTTATTTTCAAGTTCCTTGATTCACTTTAAATGGAATGGGCCAAAACATTTGGATTTGAGCTTAACTGGAAACAGTTTGAGTTTTGAGTTGAATAGAAGCACCAAGTCACCTTTTTGAAAATCTCGTTTTTCAATCCTACTGTCATGGTACTTCTTCATTCTTTCCTTGTTTAGATCAGCCTGATCATAAGCTCCAAGATGGGACTTGTCCATCTAATTTAGCTGCCCCAGTTTCATATTCGCTGCCTCATTCTAGTTCAAATTAAGTCATTCCAGTTCCCACAATGCTTTATGCTTTAGCTCAATTTGCAAATGGCAAGCCTTGCTATAAACCAATTTGTATGGCAACATGCCAATAGGTATTTTGAAAGCCGTTCGGTATGCATATAAGGCATTGTCTAGCTTCTTAGACCAATCCTTCCTGCTAGCATTTACAATTTTTTCAAGGATAGCCTTGATTTCCTGATTAGAGATCTCAACCTGCCCATTGGTCTATAGGTGATTTTCGGTAGCCACCATATGTTGTTTGATTCCATATTTTTCCAAGGTGGCTCTGAATATCTTGTTGCAAAAGGGTGATCCTCCATTGCTTATAATGGTACATAGAACCCCAAAGTAAGAGAAGATATTTCTCTTTAAGAATGCAATAATCCACTTTCCTTCATTTTCTACCAGAGCCACAGCCTCGACCCATTTTGACACAGATTTAACAACAACTAGTATATACTTCATCCCAAATGAGCTCACGAAAGGCTCTATGAAATCAATACACCTACACATCAAATAATTCTACCTCCATTATTTTAGATATTGGCATCTTATGGTGCTTTGAGATGGACCCTTGCCTTTGACATTGGTCATATCTCTTCACGAACTCATACGCATCCTTGAACATAGAGGGCCAATAGTAGCCACACTAAAGCACTTTCCTTCCCGTTTGATCACCTGTATGGTGACCTCCAACAGGGAAAGCATAGCTTACTTCTAGTATACTCAACATATCTACTTCTGGAATGTACCGTCAAATAATACCATCCATACATCGCTGAAAAAGATACGGCTCATCCCAGAAGTAATAGTTCACATCATGGAGAAACTTTTTCCTTTGATGAAAGGAAAGATTCTCCAGCATCACCTTGCTCACCACATAATTTTTGAAATTAGCATACCAAGGTATTTTCTCCATAATAGCAGCCAATATTTTCTTATCTAGAAATGTATTAATGATCTCAAATTATCTCTAACTGTTTGTTCACTTTCCAAAAACACCCATCTAATCAACCTTGGCATCGCATCCTTTTTCACCATCAGATATCTCAAGGTTGAGTGGTCAGTGTGGACCACCACCTTGGTTCTTAGAAAATAAACCCAAATCTTTTCAAAGGCATAGACAACTACAAGAAGTTCCTGTTCTATTACGATGTAGTTCTTTTGAGCTCAATTCAGTGCTTTGCTGGCATAATATATTGTATGAAACAATTTATCTTTCTTTTATCCCAGCATAGCTCCTAGGGCAACACCACTTGCATTACACATAATCTCAAATGGTGTTGACTAATCTGATGTAACAATGATAGGGGCCTCAACCAGCTTCCTTTTAAGGCATTCAAATGCCTTCAAGCAATCATCATCAAAGGAGAACTTAGCTTCCTTCTCCAAAAGTTTGCAAAGTGGATTTGCAGTCTTAGAGAAGTCCCTTATAAACCTTTGATAAAAGCCTACATGACCAAAGAAACTACGAACTCCCTTTACTGAGATGGGAAGGGGTAGCTTCTAAATAACCTCTACCTTAGCTTGATCAGCCTCTATCCTTTTTTCTAAATTTTGTGCCCGAGAACAATGCCCTTCTTCACCATGAAGTTGCATTTCTCCCAGTTAAGCACCAAATTGAATTTTACACACCATTGCAAGTCTCTACTCAGGTTTTCTAAACACAACTTAAATGAATCCCCTACCATAGAAAAATCATCCATGAACACATCCAGGGTGTCTTCCACTATATTTGAGAAAATAAAAATCATGCATATTTGAAAGGTAGCGGGTGCCTTACATAACCCAAACGGCATCCGCTTGAATGCAAAAGTGCCATATGGGCAGATGAATGTTGATTTCTCGTAATTTTCAGGAGCAGTACAATCTAGTTATAGCCAGAATAGCCATCCAAGAAATAATACCACCCCCTTCCTGCCAATCGATCAAGTATTGGGAAGTGCTATCTAAAATTCCATGAGTGTAGTTTGCGATAGTCAATGCAAACTCTCCACCTAGTCACAGGCCTGAGGGGAATTAACATATTTTTTTCATTTGCAACAACAGTCATGCCCCCTTTCTTGAGCACATATTGAACTGGGTTTACCCATTTACTATCAAAAATAGGATAAACCACTCCTGCATCCAGCCACTTAATAATTTCCTTCGTAACCCCCTATTGCATTGGTGTGTTAAGACGGCATTAATGCTTGATGCTTGGAGTATAATCTTCCTCAAGTTTTTTCTTATGAGTGCAGATGCCATGGAGGATGCCAATAATATCTGCAATAGTCCATCCTATTGCTCTTTTGCACCTCTGAAGCACCAAAATAAATGCTTCTACTTGTTGCTCACCAAAATTAGCTACCATAATGATAGGTAGAGTGTTTCCATTTCCTAAAAACACATGCCTTAAATTCCCTAACAACTCTTTCAATTCCAACACCGGTGGCTCTTCAGTAGATGGCTGAGCCGGTGATGTTGGTCAATTTTTAAAATAAAGATCTAGTTTCTTAGGATCACAAGAATATGATCCCATTCTTGTCAAAGCACAAACAGTCTATTCATATTCCTCAATGCCTTCATGATCAAAATTTATTAGCACTACAGGTAGAGTCTCAATGATAAATTTCTTCTCTATCGACACCTCCTACTCATCTTCATAATATATATCAACAATTGAGAACACATTTATTTTTTTATGCTTCTTTATCGATTGGCACACATCAAATTGCACCACTTCATCATTCAGCCTAAATAAGAGCTCATTAGCTGGCAAATCAATTATCATACTTATGGTTGTAAGGAAAGGTCGACCAAAGATTATGGGCACCTCGAAGTCCACCTCACAATCCAGAACTACAAAATCCGTAGGAAATATAAAGCTATCCACCTTCACCAACACATGATATAAAATAATAGGAGGTTATTTTACCAACCTATCCTCCATCACAAGTCGTATGTTGGTAGGTGTAGGGTCTTCCAAATCCAACTTTTTATAAACAGCTAGGGGCATCAAATTGATGCTTGCTTCCAGATCACATAAGGCCTTAGAAAATTATAGCGACCCAATCATATAAGGAGAAGTGAATACTCCTGGGTATGCCTTCTTCTGTAGCAAGAACCTTATAGAAATAACACTATATAATAACAGGTTACAAATCTTTTCTTTGTTACAAGATCCTTCATAAATTTAGCATATCCTGGTATTTGTTCAAGTTCCTCTACCTAAGGAACATTCACTATTAATTTCTTTAACATTGCCATGAGTTTAATAAATTTTGTGTCATCAGCCTTCTTCTTCAATCTTTGAGAAAAAGAAGGTGGCAATTTTGGGAGAGTATTCACAACTACATCCCTCTCCTTGTCTTTTTCTTTTTCTAACTTATTGACCTACTGATGATTAGAAGGAATATCAATCCCATCTACCTTTTCAGGTTCTACTGGATTACCTTTTTCAAGTTGAACATCATTTTTTATCACCTCATTATTCATAGATTTTCCCTAAGAAGGGACTGATAAAACCTTACCACTCCATATGGTAATAGCCATGCATGAGCCATCATTTTTAGGATTCTAAACTGTATCACTTGGCAGCATTCCACTCTTCCTCTGGTTTAACACTACAAAAAGTTGGCTCATTTACTGTTCTAACTGTTTGATCGAAAGTGGAGTGCGAGTTTACCAACTAACTCATAGAAGACAAATCACTCTTCATAGTAGTCACCCCAGAGTTGGTACCCTAAACTTTCTTTAATAATTTCTCCATCATATCCTTCATGGAAATCTTGCTCGAGCTACTTGTATCATTATCTCTGCTTTTGGGAGGTACATATAGACCACTCTTATCATTGTTATTTTTCCAGTTTCCTTGATCCCTATCCTTGTAACCAGACTTATCATAGTAGTTCCCACCTTGATTTCCTTAGCTATTTCCTTGGAAACCCCCTGGTTATTCAAATAGTTAGCCTCCTCTTCCGAATAACAATCATCTCTACCTTGGGATGTAACAACTTTTACTTTTTTAGTTTTTATAGATATTAAGTTCTTGGTCAATAAATCCATCTATGTGTTCAATTATGCCATGTCTTGATCGCATTCTTCCTCTTTATTTCTTTGTTCTACAGTCGTTCTAATAGACACAATAGGGCTTACTACCACAAAATCCCTTGTATGCCAAGCTCTACTTTTTTTGTCATCTGATCAAGCATTTCTGAGGCCTCTTGAAAAGAAAGATCCACAAATGATCCCCCTACAGCATTATCAACAACTGGTTTCATAAAAGAGTTCAAAGGTCGATAAAGCGTCTCCCTCTAATGAATATCTATCATATTATAGTTCAGGCACTGCATCAACTTTTTTTTGAACCTCTCCTATGTCTCGTGAAGATCTTCAGTTGGGAGCTGCCTAAAGTTATTGATCTCATCCCTCAACTATACCCTCTTGGAAGGTGGAAAGAAACTTTTTAGGAAAACCTCTTTCAACTACCTCCAGTTAGTTATAGAATGAGGCATCAACTCATTAAGCCATAATGTTGACTCCCCAGATAGAGATAACAAAAATAAACATAGGTGGATCGCATTCTATACCACTCTTGAGTTATCAAAGGACTTGATAATAGCGATAAAGTTCACTAAATACATATTGGGATCATCTCTTAGGAGTACATCAAACAACCTCTTAAGATGAAGAAGTTGAATCATTGTACTAGCAATAATAAACTTTGCTCCTGGTGCTAGAGGTAGAAGAATACTAGCTCCAATGGCACCAACACCAACCATTCTATCCTTATCATCATTAAGATTAAATTGCACAGCTTGGTGATCATGTCTCGCTCTGAAAGGACGATTTCTATTTACATTTTTATTTACTGGTGCATCTATATTCTCTGTACACCTTCGATTAATAGGATCTAAGAAGCCTTCATCCCTCAAATTATCGTCATCAGGATTAGGATGATGTGCTTGCTGACCATCATTTTGCTGATTTAGTTAAGCTCTAGCCAAAATGGCTAGTCTCACAGCATCTTGGGCTCTGCCATTGTACTAATTAGTTGCAGTTTTTGATGTATTGGTAATAATGGGGCACCCGATCTTTGTGTACTTAGCATACACAATAACTCTCCTACATAAAACAAAAACAACAAACAAAAGTAAAATTCGGGAAACTTGACCAAAGGTCAATTATCAAGCACAAACTTAATTGACAATCGTATTTCCCAATAATAGTGCCAAAATTTGATATACCCAAATTATATCTCTCTTACGAGAGAGTAAACGATCGCTGCCAAATTTAAAACCCAACTGGGTTGGGTGTCAAATCCCATAAGGAATACTGTGTTCACTAAGTATTATGACTATTATAAGACTGTTGATCTAAGGGTCCTAGGTAAAAAAGGGTTTGGATGTGTTAACAATATTATTTCATATTTGTATCACACAAGGTATAGCTAATGAGAGTTAATGCAGATGTGATTTTAGTAAAAAAGAATTGACTAGAGTTATGCTCATCAAGATGTTCAAACAGTTAGGGTTGTGAATTTGTGATCATATTCTAACTTATGTATTCAATGCAAGAATTATTGAATTCTAAGAATTACTCTGTGTTTCTCAACCTAATGAGTGTTTCACCCTTTACTTCTCTCGAACTTAAAGGATTCATGCATTATTCAATAACACTCTCATGAGGGTTGATCCTTTAAGGCATCAACTCGTTAACCCAAAGGGTAAACCTAAGTTATTCATCTGAATCACTTCTTTTCCTAGCATCCACTTCTTGTGAGACAAGTGGTGTTCATGGGCTCATTTCTTAATTTTCCAACCAAGAAATATCATTATAATGCAGAAAGATTCATGAAATTTAGATAGATATTAGAAATCAAATTGATTCACAACCCTAAAATAGTTCTCTACATCAAGGCTACCATAAACCTAGATTTGGGCGTTTAGTTACTCATCTCCATGTAAGAGATCACAATTATATTGATGTTCAAAAATGGCTTCAAGAGAGTTCTTACAAAATTGACAATATTGTTCTTTTCAATCTTCAATGGAAATATATAAACTAACAATCATATCTCAGTCTCTAGATTCAAATCTCTATGAAAAGTGTTGCATAACTCTCAATAGCGGAGAAAGCATCAAACTAATGACAAAAGATACCGAATAAACCCTAATACTTGGTATTTATATGAAACAAAAATTGAGGTTTTAAAATTCAAATATGGAATTTCCACTTCAGGGTTAATGAGTCAATCAATGGTTCATCAAAGGGCCGATGGTCCATTGCTAGACCTCCAGTGCTTCTATTTTCTGTTCTTGATCAACGGGTAGAGCAACGGTTCATCGAGGGGCTGACGGTCTATCGCCTGGATCGTCGCCTAACTTCCAGAGTTTCCTGATTCTATTTCTTGGTGATGATTAATACTGTCTGCGATGGTCCATCGACTAAATCGTCGATGATCATTTTTCCTTTGCTTATCCCAATTTAATCCAAGTCATCCTGCACACAGTTTTTATCTTAAAATTACTACAACACACTGTTAAGTATAATAGTAGTTACTTGAAAACACAAAATTATCCTAAGAAAAAGGCCTAAAATATTTTTATCAAAAGCCAAAAAATCAGCAGCCAAATATTGGTGGAGGTTATTTATTTGTTGCCAACCTCTTAGTTCACTAGAGATGAGTTGGGATTAGATTACTAAGGCTTTTAAATAGGTTTTTCATTTTAGTTTAAAAGATCAGATGAGACATGAATTTGTCCACATTGAGAAGGGCTCCATAACTATTGGGGAGTATAAGGCACATTTCCATGACTTCTTTGATATTCTTATGTCAGTATTATCACCAAGTCTAGGATGATTTAGAAGTTTGTAAAGGGGCTGGATGTTTTTCTTCAGCAAGCTACAACTTTAATGGTAGTGTTTAGGGTATCATTTCAAAGTATAGTGGATCATTCTAAGATAATTGAGTCTATTTTTCAAGAATCTTAGGGAGGTACCAAGAGGGTACATCATTAGTGTAAGTTCAGACATAATGCTTGTTATGGTACAGATTCCAGAGGCTTTCATAGGTATTATGGTAGACTAGTACAGGTAGCCTTGTAGAATTTAGCGAGTGCATCTTTTAGTTCAACATTTTTTTGTGTTCATCCTATCTCTGTCGTTCATTTTTCATTAAGTCAAGTTGTAGAGTTTGCTTCGGGTAGATAAAGCTGTTCATGTGGCCAGTCACTATTCTCACTAACTTTTTAAAGCTACTCCTATATTTACTATGAGAGTTAAATAATGTTCTAGGGGTGTAAGACATAGAGGTAGGGGTACAAATGGTGGTGGTTACAGGATTACCCAATCAGGTGGTAGATATGGTCAGTACTATACTATACCATAAATCCAGAGTTAGCAACCTCTAATACTGTCCTTAGAAGTGTCATCCCTATTTATTTTAGGTCCGCATCTACTTTATATAATTTAGGATCAACTTTCTTCTATATGTCCGTATATTTTTCTTTGGGTGTTGATTCCTCTTGTGAGCCTCTTGATGTGCTTATACCTATATCTACACTGATAGGAGATTTTTTAGTGGTAATTTAGATCTATCGATATTGTGTTGTCACTTTTTCTAGACATAAAAATTCGGGTAGATCTGATTATACATGGGATGGTAGATTATCATTTCAACTTGGGTATGGATTGGTTAGCTCCGAATCATGCTATCCTAGATTGTTATGCTAAGATTGTGACTTCATATTTACCAAGTGTGCCAAGGATAGTTTAAAAGGTTATGCCTCATTCTAGTCCCAAGAGAGTATATCTTTCTTTTAATCTCATTATTTGCTCAATAGGATGTTTGTATTATTTGGACCAGATTTATGATACTAGTGTTAATTTTCTCTTCTTTGGATTTTATTTATGTATTCCTTGAGTTTATGGATGCTTTTTCTATGCATTTTCTTTGGTAAGATTTTGGATCATTGTATTGACATCTACTGATTTTGAGTTGGGCAAAAAGCCCATTTTTAATATTACTTATAGGATGGACTTGGATGAGTTGAAGTGATTGAAAGATCAATTTCTGGAGTCGTTAGATAATGGATTTATCGAAAGTTATGTATTACCTTGGAGTGCACTTGTCATGTTTATTAAGAGAAAGGATGGCTCTATGCGTATGTGTATTAGTTATCTATAGTTTAACAAGGTTATGGTTATCATGATTATTTATTCGATTAACTTTTAGGTGCTTTGACTTTTTGAAGATTTATTTGAGGATTGGGCATAACCATTTGAGCATTAGGACTCTGGATATCCTAAATACAACTTTTCGGACTTGGTACTATCATTATAAGTTCTTGGTCATGTCCTGGGGGTTGACCAATGTACTAGACTCATTTATGGAGTTGATGACTTATTTATTTTAACCATATCTTAACTCTTTTGTTATTTTGCTCATAGATGATATCATTGTTTATTCCAAGGGTGAGTCTGATCATGAGGAGCATTTACGAATTGTGCTTCATAGATTGAGGGATTAGAAATTATATAGGGAATGAGAAATTCTATGCTATGTTCTCCATGTATGTATTTAGTTGAATTCCATTTCTTTCTTAGTTCATGTAGTTAAAAAGTATGGTATTATGCTCGATCTAACCAATAATATATTTGTTCGTGATTGTGCTAGGCAAACTTCTCCTATCAAAATTCATAATTTTTTTAGTTTAGTGGGTGACTTTTGGTGCTTTGTTGAGGGGTTTTCATTGATTGGAACCCCATTATGAATTAAGTTAGAAAATGACTTCCTTTTAATGGTCCAATATTTGTGAGGAGATCTTTCAAAGGCTCAAGGATTTGTTGACTTTGGCACCTATCTTTAGTTTTCCCAAGGAGGATGTTGGTTTTATCATCTTAAGTGTTGTTTCTAGTATTGTGCTAGGTGTTGTGTTGATGTAGAATGGTAAGGTAATTGTATATGCTTCTCATCAATTGAATCCCCATGATAGAAATCACCCTACCCATAATTTGGATTTGTGCATAGTAGTGTATGCTTTATTGTTAGGGAGGCACTACTTATATGGAGTTCATTGTGAAAATTTCATAAATTATCATAGGCTTTAGTATTTTTTCTCCCAGCAAGATCTTAAAATGAGGCATCATCTTTAACTTGAGTTGCTTTTGTATTATTACTTTACTATTCTCTATCATTCAGGCGAAGCAGATATGGTTGTGGATATCTTAAGCTAGATGTCAACTAACATTCGTAGCTTGGTGAAACTTTTGACCTAGAAGAGGCCATTCTCCTTAGAATTTCAATCATTAGCTAAATAGATGATTGGGGTTAATATTTCAACATTGAGGTATGTTTTACCTTTAGTAAAGGATAGGTCTTCCTAGATGGAGTAGATCCAAGATTGTTAGTTTGATTTTGTTAGGTTGAAGGTGATTTAGGATAATTTGTTGAGGGATGAAATTGAGGAAACCTCTCTTTATGTTGATGGTGTTTTGAGGATCAGAGGTCATGTTTGTGTGCAAAAATTAGGTGATTTAATTAGATTAATTGGGGAGGTGGCTCATTGTTTAGGGTATTTCATCAATCTAGGAGTGACTAAGATGTAATGTAATTTGAATCAACATTACTGTGGGGTGGTATGGGGAAGGATGGAGTGAATTTTATAGCTCATTTCTTATATTATTAGTCCGTAAAGTCTGAGCATTTGAGGCCTGGTGGTTTGCTTCAAAGGTTACACATTCTCGAGTGGAAATAGGAATCACTATAAAGTTGGTGACTTTGTTTCCTCATACTTCTTGTGGTTCTTCTAGTATTTGGATCATTAAGAATCAATTAAAAAAATCTACTCAAGTTATTTTGGTCCAGGTTTCCTTTAGTGCTGCGATGTTGGTCCATATCTATTTTTGAGAGATAGTTTGTCTTCATGGTGTGCCAGCATTTATCAATATAGATCAAGGTTCATTGTTTACATCACACTTTTGGAATAATTTTATGGATGAGTTAGGTGTCCAGTTAACCATAATACAAATTTTAACCCCAGAACAATTGTTAGTCGGAACAAACTATTAAGGTACTAGAGGATATGCCCCGCGCTTATGTTAAGGACTTTGGAGGTTAGTGGGAGAAACATCTATCTTTTGCAGAGTTTGCATATAATAATAACAATTATTCTAGTATTGAGGTGTATTTGTTCGAGGCTTTTTATGGTAGGCATTAGCACTCTCAAATTGGAGGGTTTGAGGTTTCATAGATTAGAAACTCGAGGCAAGGACTTTCTTGGTAAGTCTTTGTATAGAGTTTGGGTCCTTAAGGATAGACTTTAAGTGGCTCAGAGTAGGAATTGTACTATGCAAATCATAGAATTGATTAATTGAGATGAAATGTTTTTGTTCATATCATTCTTTATGTCTTACCCATGAATATTATGATGAGGATTAGGAAGAGGGGAAAACATAGCCCTAGGTATATTAGACATTTTGAAATCATTTAGACTATTAGGAATATGGCTTATGTGTTAGCACTATCCCAAATTTATTAGTTGTTCATCCATTTTATTATGTTTTTATGATTCGGTGTTACATTCAAAATGAGTCTTATGTCTTTCATTGGGATTCAATTTAGTTAAATGAGCAATTGTCTTTTGTTAAAAAGCCCGTTGCCACTCTACCTAGGGATGTTAGAGATTGTATTTTAGAGATATTTTAGTGGTTAAGGTGTAGCGGAGACATCAAACTATCAATGAGTTAACTTTGGAAGTCGAGTCTGATATGCGTTGTAGTTATCCCCACTTTTCATTGATTTAGCTATTTCTATCTCCTTCAGTTAAAGGACAAACTAGATTATTATTAGTGGTGGATAATGTAACGACTTGAATTTTTGTGATTTATGTGAAAAATTTATTTAAGTGTAATTTAACATTTTTAGCA
Source organism: Capsicum annuum (assembly GCF_002878395.1). NCBI lineage: Eukaryota > Viridiplantae > Streptophyta > Magnoliopsida > Solanales > Solanaceae > Capsicum > Capsicum annuum. Next base: position 39,656 of record NW_025851322.1, read on the forward strand.
CTCCCTGTGGTTACATTGTAGTGGCTTTGGTGTATGGTGATGATTGGCATAGTTCCTAATGCATTTCAATGTGATTTATGGGAGACTGTGATTTGTGATAGTTTAAAAGGCTTATTTGTTTACTTCAGTTAAAATCTTTTGATCTAAGCGTCGAATGACAAAATAAAGTATGCCAATAGATCTTGAACATCGAATTTAGCTTGGTAACATGGTTGGTGTGGTTTTATGTCTTTTGTACCTAATTTCAGACCCCTATTTGTGAAGTTGTTAAAATAGGTCTCAGGGGTCAAATATATGAAAATGATGTACTTTTAAAACTCTGATATCATTGTTAAGTCGAAAGCATCAAATTTGATAGTTTAGCATTGTTTGTTTGCATTCTCGGATCCTTGTTGAATGCCGAGTGGTTTGTAGAGACTTGAAATTTTCCAAAACTCATAGCTAGTGCAACCGCTAAAGCACTACTTTGGCCGCTTTAGCGGCTAGCTACAGTGGACCAGGGAATTTAAGGGGTTCTTGTCTTCTTTGGCGTAGCCATTAAAGAGGCCCTTGTCCACTCTAGCAGACTAACATTCATTGGCGGGTGACCGCTAAATCCTCTTTGGACCACTTTAGCGGAACCTCATAACCATATATATAATATTTTCTTGATTTCTTTTACCATGTTTAGAATTGCATCTTGGGTTCGAGTTTTAGGCAACTTCCTTTCATTTTTATGCTTTGGTAAACTCCAAATCCGTATTTCAATTGTTTTCCTCTAATTTATCTCATTTAAATCTCGTTTAAACTCTAATTTAAAGGAAGAATTTGGGATTTTGGCCTAGAAAACATAAATTAACCTTTCTTTGATTTAAACCCCAATTTTAACTTGTTTTCATTTGGGATTTCTACTATGAGTTCCTTTAATTTTGGGAAATATGGTTTTGGACTAAACTTTTATTTTACCTTTTTTTTGAAAAATCATTTTCACCTCCATTTGAAGGTGGGCAATATGGGTATCGTTGTCTTTCTTTGGTGTAAAGATTCTACACATTTGTATTTTAGCTGACTCCTAATCTTTCTATGATACAAAAGTTTGATGTTAATGGCTTATTATAATAGTATCAGCATTCGACATAGGTTATAACTTAAATTTCTTTATACTGGGTTGGGCAGTAAACAATAACATAAAATCATGCTATAGTTATGGGTTTGTATCAAGGAAAATGTGTTTAGATGATTAATATGCCCGTGTAGGGGTCTATGTGGATAATATTTGGATATTTTGAGAATTATTTGCTATTTGTGACCGTGTACGGTCTTATATGATTTTATTAGTTTGGTATTGATACATGTGTGCTAGTTGCAGTCTTTTTGGTTGGTAAAGGACTAGATTATGGGAATTATTTAGTACCAATGACTTTGTCCTTACATATATCACTTGATGGGTTTTGGATTATATTGGACTATGGATGGTTGGTTGACTTGAGTTGATTTTTGGCTCACATGGTTGGTATATAGTTGGAATATGGAACTTCTCATTTTGGTTGGTTATGAGCATTACATCCTCATAGTATATCCATTCATGAAACATTAATACCACTAGGGAAATGCTAGAAATATTCACTTTTTCTGATACTTAAAAACCCTTTACTGGTGTATGTGTTGGAGAGGAATTATGGATATTGATATTGGATGTTGGTTATTTATGGGTTGATGAAACACCCTATGGGTCCTACCTAGAAAGCCAGCTCGGTAGGTGTATACGGATATTGTACGATGACCCCATGCACACATCATCATCATCAACAATAACATCTTTATTGCACTTCATATATTGTGCTTATTCTTTGATTATATTTCTATTCTTCACTTGATATCGGTCAATTTATTCTATATTTTTGCACTTGTATTTGGTGTACGTAAATATTTTTTCTTTTTTCCCCTACCTTTATATGTTAAAAGTAAATATAGAAGAACTATTAGTGGAGACTTCATGGGCCACCGTTTGGGACATTTTCTAATTGTAGGTGACCTACATATAGTTTGTGTTTATATGCTTGATTTTCTACTTTACTCAGTCGGCCTATGATACCTATTGAGAACATGTGGAAGGTACTCAGTCCTAGTGTGCTATGTTAGTGTCGATCTATGTATGAGTGTGCTACACGAATAGCTAATTCAGGTGGCATTTGGAGTATATTTGAGGTAGCAGACGTCCTATGATAAAGGAGTTGGCCTACTACCTCCTTCTGTCGATTTCATAAGTTATTTAGTATTCTGAGATAGATTTTGATCCTTTTTGGACTATTATTGTATCTTTGTAATTCAATAAGAATTTAGTGGTTCTCGGTCCTTGACACCAGGTTTTGGGACTTGATTTGTTATCCTTGTGTAATCTCACTATTTTCATGTTTTTGTGGTTCGACTTCTCTCTAGAAGTCTTGCCTTGGGTTTTTAGTATTGATTTCCCTTTTTATATTAGTTTGGTGATATGCTTCTTACTCACGTCTTGTTACAACACATTCCATCATGACCCTTGGTTTTTGGGTCTTTACAAATTGGTGTAGATAGAAGCCTTCATTAATGTCGAACAGCAAGTGCTTGAATCGCCCCCAAATTATTCGGCTTTGCTCGACGATCCTAAAATGCTGCCTTGCTATTAAAATAGTAATCTATATGGCATTAAATCTTAAGTCAGACCTGTATTTCTATATAAAGGGTAGGGTCGAAATTTGGGTCATTAACTAACCCGAAGAGCCCACAAATAGAATAAAAAATGGAGTCCTTCACAATGAAGAACAAGGAATGTCTTCTAAGAAGTTGAGCACAATTGGTGCATAAATTGGGCCAAAATTATCCCTTAAAGTTTATGGATTTTAATACCTAATTTCTTAGAATTTACCAAAAAATACGATGGAAATTGATGGGAAAATTAATTCGAAATGACCAAGGAGTTTTAGATAACTTACCTTAGCTTCAATGGATGATTCTGCACTCTTTCCATTTGTACAAGCTCTCAAATAGTTCAAATGGTACAAAAATAAAGGGAAATTTAAGTGAAGAAAGATATTTAATAATCCCCAGGTGTAACTTAAGATAATGATTGCTTAATTGATCAACTCATCACTTAAGAATTTCGCAAAAAATATCTGGCCATGGCTTTACTGGTCGAGGACCGCTTAAGTAGCCTCCATTTAAGCAACACGGCAATTCTTTTAGAGTCTAGGTCAGAGCCAAGGGAGATCGATAAAGTGATCCCTTTGTTAGGAAAGAGAACAAAGGTCTACTTGGGTGGTTGCATCAAATTTGCTAAGTCCAAAATGGACTCCAACCGAGAGTTCGGGATTCATTTGTAGTCTTGTGCATGGAAATCAGCTGTGCTACCATATGAAATTAAACATTTTCGACTCAATGGAACCACCAAAACTTGCATCTAAGATTACTTCAAATAAATTTAGGGCCCACATATATAAATATATTATTATATAATCACCCAATTGCCTAAAATGAGTCCAGATGCCTCGGTACCTAAACCAAGGGTCCCTCAAGAATAATATTAATGTTGTAGTGTTGATGAAACTATCAAATGCCTTATCTGAGTTCTTCTACTAAGAGATTTGGTCTGAGACAAATTCTTTAATAGTGACAGGTGTAAAATAGGAAATGAGCAATTCTTAAGAATTGCTCGATAATTTAACCGGCTATTCCAGCAAGTCATAAATGACTTTTAGTAGCCGTGGAAAGGCTAAAAATGATAAAAAAAATACACATAAATGTGTTGCAACCAAGCTCACTCCCAATTGTACGTGGTCTCAACAAGTAATACAGTGTCTTTTTACAAAGTCAAATATCAATCACTCAAAGACTTGTTTTAACAACTATCAAATTCCAATTCAACTATTGAGATTAATCATTGCAAACATAACTAAAAGAGTTTTTAAAGTTTTTAAACAAAATTTAAAATAATTAAATATGGATAATTAAATACTATGGACCATCAATGGATGAAAACCGAGGGTTAAAGCACTATGAACAATCATACTATGCTATTGAACTTCATCTGTTAGATTGCTACTTTTGGTTGTTGATTCGTAGGGTTTATCGCATGATCATGGTCTCCCGACCTATAATTGTCCACCTAACATGGGCAATACAACTACATCATTGAGTAGGGATGCAATAATCCAGTATATGCATGGATCTATCATCCTACATGTGAACCAAGAATGGCTTCTAGGTATATCCCTATCCTAGATGGTAATTCAAATTCCTTATTTTATAAAAAAAATAAGAACCTTACTCTATCTATCCCCACATTCTATCTTCTCATTCCCCCTCCCGAGTTGACAAGGTGAATAATAGATATATTTTAAGTGTCACAAATCCTAAAAATAGTTAAAATAAGGATAAAATTGCATTCAAATATTATAAGCATTCCAAACAAACTCAATTGAATACGAAAGTAAACATGTTCTTGACTTTAACCCTGGAAAAGGGTCCTTTAGCCACTAATCCACAAAGTTGTAATCAATCTAGATGATACATGATATAATCAATTAAAATTCTAAATTATAGGGACATAAAAACTAAAATAATTGTTTATGAGCCCCTCTCCAAAGCCAAAAACATCAAAAAGTGATTAGAATAATGTGCAACGGTTGCATTCATAGTAGGAGAAGTTGGTCGTGTGTTGACTAATGGGTGTGGCAAGTTTGCTAGCTCATGGGAGAGAGTGGTGCAGTGCAAGGATTTATTCAAGTGAGATATCTTTTCTTCACATTGATTATTTCATGGGATAAAGGTCCGCGTTGCCCATATATCACTTTGCCTCAATGGAAAGTGCAATTTGCCTCCTTAATTGTCCTTTTCATTTTTCCTTCAAACCCAATGCTTGTGGTGTCATTTTAGCTTTATTTCCAGCTTGATAAATGTCCATATATCATCATAATCCACTAACCAAGAATCATAAATCATCAAACACCATGGATTAAATCTCAAAACAACACAATATCAAGAAAGGTGAACAAGAAACTCGAGCTAAGACTAGGCTTGCCCATGCTGATCTTTAACTTATTGTTTTGACTCTTTGCGTGATCCAATTTCACTTTGAACATTATAAAACAATTTTTCCACACTTACTTACAAAATCAAACCATTAGGAACTCAACACAGACATTATAATCCATCATCTAGAACAACCATTAGCTCAAGCTAGTATCACTAGTTTTCTCGTTTAGACTCTAAATGATAAATTCAAATCCGAACTTGTTTGAAAACACCTTTAAACATTGTAATCACATACTTAGACACTTTATTGCTTGTTTGTATAATTATTTACTAATTAAGCAAATAAGTTTTCCTAAAACAATGCTAAATATGCTAGGATATCAATGCTAAAGTGCATAAAACCACCTCAGATCATCATGCTTAGCCCAACCTGAGCACCCTAGTCTTTTTGTGTAGATAGTCCAAAAATTTGATAAAAAGGAATGTTAAGGTCAAGAGCGGAAGAATCCATCCTCAAGTTCCCAAAGGTTATCCTCTAAACATCTATCAACCACAATCCATCTGAACAGAAAAACATTGAATCGGTAGCTCAAGAATATGCTTAGCTAGCCCATAGGTGAAACCTTAAATGAAACACATCAAGAAATGAAGGTTTCCCTCAAGATCTACAACTGTAAACAAAAATATTAGTACTAATGTTGAACAACTCAATGTCAACTATCAAAAAAAAACTTATAGACAAGTAAGCTTTCATAGTCAAAATCTATCATAACTTGCAAGTCACTATTCCAAAGCAAAAACTCAAAATTTAAAGGAAACTGATCTAACCCTAAGGAAAACACCCAAGTCAACCTCACTATCCAATATCAGGCATATTCCTACTAGATCCTACCAATGATAAAATTGAGGCATAGCTGATGCACAAAATCACAACAAAGGATAAACCACAAGATAAATGAATAATAATGAACTCGATATTTTCTAAATGGCATGGATCACCAAAACATACCAAAGAGATCAGCAAGGCTACAAATACTACTAGTGATAGCTAAAAACTCTAGAAAATGTAGAAATGCAACCTTAGCCAAAAACTGATCAATCCAATATTCCATTTCCATAATGAATACCTAACCTTAAACTAAAAAAGCAATAATATGAAAGCTCACCTATCTCTACCTCCCTTAACTCCACTAGAACAAGAATCCTATCACAACTATAATAGAGTGGCCAAGTCCATACCAATACTTCAATGATATCACTTGGATGTGAATCGAACAAAACTTAAAGGGAAGTCAAGAACATCTCAAAATCAACACCACCACCATTTGATGAACTAGAAAAATTAGAAGAATGGATCCCAGACTGGTTAATCTCGAAAATGGATTATAAAGAAAAGGATACCAAATGCTAAAATCCCAATACCTAGAAGGCAAGCCCATAATTTCAAACCCCAAAATGGGCGATAAAATTAAATTACCAACATTGTATCCATAATAGAACCAAGGAAAACTGACCTACCTCTAGATTCATAGCCTACTCAATAACTAATCTAAACTCATCAATCAGAGAAAAATCATCAAAACAAGCTATATGCCTATGCCAATGAATATAAATTGCAGAAAAAGATATCCTATCTAAATAATTCTATCTACTCACCCATCAAAGAAGGAGTGATCAACATCATACAATGACAATAATAACAACAACTATAAAAATACCATTATAAAGAGTAGATAGTACTAAAATTAAAATCAATGAAAAGTACCACTCTAGGGACATAAAAAGAATAATATGCCAAGGTAAATAGGACTCAAACTCAAATGTGACACCTCTAGAAAAATAGAAATACTAATCCACTCCATCCATTACTAAAGGAAATCATATATGGGCTTAGTTGTATTATCATGAACTTTACCCTCGGGCACATAATGATCAATATAAAAATACCAATACATATAATCATTGATGGGTATGGAAATACCAAAACAATAAAATAAAAATTTTAAAAGTAGGAAATAAAAATGCTCACCTATCATAGTGGAATCTAAAGTCACATTCTTTACCTACCCAATGGGTTACAAATCTAAGTGGGTTTAAACTCTTACTAACAATCTAAATCACCAATCGAGGTAATTGGTGCATTGCCTCTAGCTGAAGGTGCCACAATGCTATGAGACTTACCATGATGATATGAATGACTAATAATCCCTTACTGGGGACACTATATTTATCAATGATCGATCTTTTTATAGTCGTACCAAACCCATAAAGACCTCAAATTTGTAGAAAGCATAAGCTAATTCAGATTGGTTGACTAACAAACTTTGAGGGCACTCTCTACATAAAAAATAATCCTCTCTACAACTATTACATAACTCAAGAGCTCTAGGATGGTGTGAAAACCATTCAAACGTTGTTTGAACAATAACTATATAATGACCCTACAGACTATTTTCCACATTTCCTCATACTTTTACTGTTAGAAATTTTATATATCTGCACCAAACTATTTATGACTTATTAGAACTAACAGTTTTATTATCGAATGGTTAGTTTGGTTTTTAGAGATAATTCCATGTTTTGAAGTCTTCGCTGGTTCCAATTAGTCACCAGGTAAAAAATTCAGTAAAGTAATTTCATCTTCAAATTCTAACTATGCTGCAAGCTTTGGAATGTCAAATATAGGCTTGATAGAACTTTAGTTGATGTCTCGAGACTCCCAAACTCATTTTGACCTATTTGGTCAAAACGACCTCAGATGGAATATTTGATTGAGCCATTGAATCTAAAACATTGAATTTGATATGGTTACATAGTTATTTTTGGATATATTGGACTCTGGATGATTTTTATCGGCTTGGCTGGGACTTGGAAATTTCGAAGTCTATTGTTGTCAGCTAGTGCATCGCTATCGTGAGCCAAGGGTCACAAGCGCAATACCTTTGGAAGTCATCTAATACCATAATTGTGTCCTATAGTTCGTGATCATGAATTAGCCTAGTAGCCACAAGATATGGATATTGCGAGGTGCATGGTCACGATAGCCGAACCCAAGGTCCTGGCATTGGTATAAAAGGACACTTTTCCATAATTTTGGCCATTCTTCATCATTTTCTTGACACCCAAAACCCTAAAAAGATGTATAACTTGTAATTGAGGATTGGGGTAATTTAGAAGTGTAATTAACATTTACTTTTACGGTTATCTTCCGATTAGAGGTAAGAATTTACCTTTTTATTAATCAAAATTATTGATTTATTGCTGAAAACTCTAAAACTTTGAGGGAATGATTTTATAACTAATTTCTTTAGTTTTTACCCATTTTTAAGGGTAATGGATCCTTAACATTGTAAGAATATTGGGTTGGTTTCAGAAACACATTTCTATAAATGGGACCCAAATAGGTTTTTTGTATTTTTTAGACCCATTGAATAATTGTGTAATATATTTGTCATTCTTTTTATACTTATAAGTAGAATGTGTTTATTATATCTTGGTATCTTTAGGACTCTTCTAAGAAGGAAAATCGGTAGTTTACCGGACCATTTAGCTCTATTTGGTGTCAAGGTAGGCATGGTTTATTCCTTTTTAGATTAAGTTATATCATAGTATTCCTATGATATTGAGTTAGATTTGGATGGATTTTAGGGGTTGGATTGATGAAATGGAAGACTTGGGTCAGTTAGACTATTTAGGCTAATTTAAAATTTTAGAGTTTAAACACATTACTTGTTTCCTTATGCTTTAGGTGAATTGGACTTCATTACTCATTCTTAGCATGAGAATGCCTTATAATAATAAAGCTTAAGTGAAATTGATTTAGTTACCCATGCTTAGGGTAATGTTCGCCTTAGTTGCTTACACTAATAAAGGTTGTCATAGTTTCTAATGGACTTAGTTAATGTGTAATGAGGCAATATTCAACAATCTCAATAAATGATGGTTATGCTGGTTAATGTGAGGGTTGACACCTATAGATTATGATATAATTTATACTATTGATAATACTACTTATGATGTTGATTATATATATATGGTTCAAGCCCAAAAGATTATTATGTTTTTTATTATTATGTATACATAGTTTTAGTACTAAGGATTATTATAGATATTGATCATCTATTAGTTCAGGTCTTACCATTTATTATATTTAACAATTTGAGTTTGGCTATTAATTATTTAACACGTTCAACATTGGCTATTGATTATATTTATCAGTTCGAGTCTAACTATTAATTATTTAGAGGTGCAAGTCTAGCCATTGACTATATTTGTTTGTTTGAGTCTGGATATGTATATTATGCTATGATGAAATACTTTCTATGATTAATGATATAGGGGTGTGATATTAAGAGTATCAATTTGGCTATGTCAAAAAATAAGGAATTTATTATAATGTGGCATGACTTATATGGAATCTAATGGTAAAAGGAATTGCTGACAAATAATGCTTAGATGATAAATGGTACATAGCTGATATATGACGACTAGTTGATATATAATCCACCCAATTTCCTAAAATGAGTATAGATGCCTCGGTACCTTAACCAAGGGTCCTTCAATAATAATACTAACGTTGTAGTGTTGATGAAACTATCAAAATTCTTATTTGATTTCTTCTACTAAGAGATTTGGTCTGAAATCAATTCTTTAATAGTAACAGGTCTAAAATATGAAATGAGCAATTCTAAAGAAATGCTCAATAATAGCTACAATTGTTGATCATTAATCATACTGTGTTGATTTTCAGACATAGGGTGAGCTCTTAAAGTCAGAGTCACCTATTTTCTTGTATCTTTTGATATTCAGCCTTTAGTAATCAAGACAGATAGTTTTGACTATATCTTCAAGATCATGGGATTGTATCTTTTATTAACTATTTTATCTCTTTAAAACTCCTTGCTTTTTTCTGAGTATGATGTTTATTTTTGCCTATGATAGGGAATTTTCCATCAAGCTAGCCTATCACGTTAGCTATCGTTATGATTTGGCTAACACATTGGAGGTATAGAGTAGGTTCCATTATGAATCATAAATCTAGTTATGACATATTGGTATCAAATACAAGGTTACATAGGTATTATTAGTACAAGAGGAAATGTCTAGTAGAGTTTTGTGGATTGGAGGGATAATGTTTGCTTCCTATATTTTTGAGGATTTGGGAAATTCTTAGCAGTTTATCACTTGTTTCACTTATATCGTTCTAAGAGTCTAAGTTTCTTTTAAGGGGTCCCTTTTACTTCACTCTTTTATAGATAGCCAGGATAAGTGCCACCGCTTCATAAGATGAGGGTCCCAAGACCGAGCCTAGGGTTCCTATTCCTGTTCATGGATGGACTAGATTTCATGACCAATTGAGTGATGTGTAACCATTTTAGGGCTAGGATAGGCCGCCTTCCCAGGCCCTATTCTCTCTCTTGAGCCAGTCATTCTTTATCCCAATATAGCGGTGGGCCAGGGACTAGCCTAGGCTCTGTGGGGCTTATATTTTCTACAATACTCCAAGATGTATTGGTGTAAATTTTGGGGATAGGTTGTGGTGTGTCATAAAATTATGCTTATCTATAGATTAGAGTGGTACTAAGGAGGGGGTGCAACCTACAGTTGTAGCTCCTAGAGTTGATACTTCTCTTACATTAGTAGATGTTGAGCCATTCATTGCTTAGCCTACTATGACTTCTATGGAATAGAATATATTAGGTAGATTATTGAGATTGGCTCTACCTATTTTTTTAGTGCTCCAGGCTAGGATGCATATGGTTTCTTGATTACTTATAAAGATAGGTTGCATAATTTGGGCCATGTTGAGACATCTATAGTGGATTACACCATATTTTAATTGGACATGGTTGCTAAACATTGGTGGAGAGGTTATATGGATTCCAAGCCAGTTGAATCTTCTTTTTTTCATAGGTTCAGTTCTCCTAGATGTTCATGGAGAAGAACATTCCTCGCAGACTTAGAGATTATTTGAGGGATCAACTCTCTAAAATAGTGCAGGGTCCATGAACGTTGTGAAAATATGCAGCTCATTTTCATGAGTTTGCTAGGAATATGACTTTTATTTTGGACAAAGAGTATGAGAGAGTTTTGTACTTTCTTAAAGGGTTGAGACTTCCCATTGATATGTCTACTTAGAGTATAGTTGCTATAAGTAGGTCTTTTGCTGAGGTGTTAGATCATGCTCGGGTAATAGAGGAGATACACCTATGGGTGTTGAGGGTCATGATAAAAGTCCTAGGTTTTAGGGTAGATTTAGTTAGAATCATTGTTTTTCCTAACTTAAAGATGGCAATTCTGAGAGTAGTATCCTCTGCATCCATCCTATAAGTCTCTAAGTCATCCTAGTTGACCTTTTCAAGAAGAACCTTAGGCTACTGAGGTAGGTCATTATAGTGCTAGAGACCGACCTAGTCAAGGTAGTAGTTAGTTTTTAAGGGGTTCATCTTCTAGCCATTCTAGCCTTGGTGCTTATTCTAGGTCAACTGAATCTATTACTTTTTGTTCAACTTAAAGATCCTGTTATTGTTGTGGATTTTTTAGTTATTATTCTCGAGGGTGACCTAGTAGTGGGGAAATTACTACTACAACTCATAGTGTTCCCCCTATTAAAGTTGTTCATTCCTCTACTAGAGGTAGTTCTCATAGTTGCAAGGGTAGTTTTCAATAAACTCGAGGAGGTTCTCAGGAAAGTAGGACAAGAGATAGATCAGGTGCCCAGCCAGGTAGTGGGCATGGTCAGTTGTATACAGTACCTACTAGGCCTGAGGTTATAGTTATGTTTTTTATGTTCCGCCAGTCTACCCTTACTTTACTTGATCTAGTATCCACTTATTCTAATAGTTTTTCTTATTATGCAATACAATTAGAGTTAACTTAGGATTTATTATCTTTTCCTTGCACATATCTACTCCCATGGTTGATTCTTTATTAGTGGATAAAGTTTTTAGATCACGTTTTATGGTTGTTAGTGATGTTGATACTTATGCGAAACTTATTATTCTAGATATAATGGATGTTGATGTGATTCTGGGCATAAACTAGTTATGCCAATATCTCATAGTCATAGATTACTTTCCAAGATACCTTAGCCATAGCTGCATACCACCATTCGTATGGTAAGGAGCGATTAGTCACAAGCCGATGGGGTTTATTTTATAAGTCCATTCTAGGAGATTATTTCAGTGGGTTGTGAGTTTTATCTCACTGATATTTTTTATACTAGTATGGAGAGTCTGTCATATAGATCTATTCTTGTTGTTTGTGAGTTTCTTCATGTGTTCCTTATCAATATGCCTAGTGTTCCCCATGTCTATGAGATTGAGTTTACTATTGATCTCGAGCCTGACACTCAATCTATTTCTATGGAACCTTACTATATAGCTTATGTCGAGCTTAAAGAGCTAAAATCATAGCTTCAGGATCTTCTTAGTAAGGATTTTATTAGATCGAGTGTGTCTTCTTTGGGAGCTCCTTTATTGTTTATGAAGAAGAAAGATGGCTTCATACGTATGTGTATTTATTGTAGGTATCTTAATAAGGTGTGTTGAAGAACGGTTATCCTATGCCTTGCATTGATGATTTTCTTAACTCACTTTAAGGTACTGTAGTGTTATATAAGATTGATTTAAGATATGGTTACCATCAATTGAGGATTAGGGCAGAGGATATCTAGAAAACAGCTTTCACGACTCATTATGGTCATTATAAGTTTCCAATGATATTATTTGGGTTGACCAATGCCCCCGCTGCATTCATTGATTCAATAAACCATGTTTTTATACCTTATTAGGATTCCTTTATGACCATGTTCATCGATGAAATACTTGTATTTTTAAGAAGTAGAAAGGAGCATGTGAAATAATTAAGGATCGTGCTCTACACTTTGAGATATCATATATTTTTTACCAAGTTTTTAAGTGTGAGTTTAGGCTTGATTTAGTGACATTCATTGGTCATGAGCTGTCAAAGGATAGTATTATGGAAGACTCAACTAACATTGAGGGTATTCGTGATTGGACTTGACCTATATCTCCGACGAAGCTTCGCAGATTCATAGGTTTGGCTAATTATTATAGGCAATTCATCAAGGGGTTTGTACTATTTAAGTTCTATGACCAGATTGAATCTAAAGAAGATTATTTTTTTATGGTCTAAGGAGTGTGAGATGACCTTTGGAAAGGTAAAGGATTTCCTTACTTCATCCCTCATTTTAGCTCTTTTTGTTGAGGTTGAAGGATTTACCCTATTTTGTGATGCTTCTGGTGCCAGTTTGGGTTGTGTATTTTTGTAGCAGGGTCTTATTCTTGCTTTTACTTCTAGACAAATCAAGTTGCATAAGATAAACTACCCCTCTAATGAATTAGATTTAGCAGCGGTTGACTTTATGCTTAAGTATTGGATTCACTATCTGTATGGCATACATTATAAGATTTTCACCAATTAACAGAGTCTTCAACATCTTGTGATCTAGAGGGAGATTAATGCTAGACATTTTAGATAGATGGAATTGCTTAAAGATTATAATATTGACATCATAAATTATCTGAGCAAGGAAAATGTGATTGCAGATGCCTTAAGTCAGAAGGGTTTGAGTATGAGTAGCTTGGCTTGTATTTCATTTTCATAGAGGTCGTTGTCATGGGACATCTAGTCTTTATCCAACCTGGTGGTTCATCTTGATAATTCATATCCTAAGAGGATTTTGGCTAGTGTGGATGTGAGGTCTTCGCTATTTGAATAGATTTGAGATCGTCTGTTTGAGGATAGTAAGCTTCACTACATGCATGATCAGTTTTTGAGTGGTGAATTAGAGAGAAATATCTTATATTTTAAGGATATTTTGAGAATTTATGGCTATATTTATTTTTTAAGGGTCGAGACTTACTTTAGCTGACTTTGCATGAGGTTCACAACTCTAGAAATTCCATTCATCTTGACATAAACAAGATGTATAGTAATTTGAGACAACATTATTGGTGGAGTGGTATAAAGAGAGATGTGTAAGACTTTGTGGCCTTTTTCCTATGTTGTCAGTACGAAAAGGATGAGCATCAATGACCAAGTGGATTAATTCAGAGGTTTCCCATTCCCAAATGGAAATGGGAATCGATTACCATGGATTTTATTAGTGGGTTGCCTCACACTTCCCATGGATTCAATGGTGTTGGGGTTATTATGGATCAGACCAAGTCAGTACATTTCATTCCTATTTAAATGACCTTTAGTGCTTAGAAGTTAGACCATATCTTGTTTGAGAGATAGGTTATTTACATGGTGTTCCTATTTCTATCATTTTTGACCGTGTTTCCATGTTCACTTTGAGATTTTGGAGAGTATTTTAGAAGGATTTGGGTACGCAGGTGGATATTATTACAACCTTTTATTCACAGACAAACAACTAGTCAAAGTGGACTATTCAGTTTCTTAAGGATTTGCTCTGATCCTCTGTTATAGATTTTTTAGGTCAGTGAGAGAAGCGTTATGCTTTGGAAAAGTTTGCATATAATAATGTTATCATTCGAGTACAGATATGGCACCTTTTTAGACTTTCTATTGTAGGAGATGCCATTCTCTAGTTAGATGGTTTAAGACTTTTAAAGTTTGGTCCCATGGTCTTATTTTACTTCATGAGTCATTGGATAGGGTCAAGAGATTTTGGATAGGTTGTGAGTGGCACAGGTAGGCCAGAGTCCTATGAAGACTCTATATCATATATTCGTCCATGTATCACTCATAAAGGGTATGTTGGGGTTTGGGATGAACGACAATCTCATTCCTAGTTTGATTGGACCTTTTGAGATTCTTCGCCTAGTTGGTGAGGTGGCTTATGAGTTAGCTCCATCTCTAGATTTATGGTGATAGATTCTTGGTCCATCTTATATTCTTAGAGGGGACTCAATTCCGTTGGATGAGTATTTGACCTTTGTAGAGTAGTTGGTGCTTAGTTTCGCTAGTAATTTTAAGAGGTTGCGCACATAGGAGATTCCTGTAGTGAAGGTTCAGTGGAGGAACTGCCTAGTGGAGTTGGCCACTTGGGAAATTGAAAGTGAGATGTGGACGTAGTATCCTTATCTAGTTGAGACTTCAGTGACATCCTAATCCTTAACTTTCAAGGATGAAAGTACCTATAATAGTTGATAGTGTAATGACCCTTTAGGTAATTTTTCACATTTCCACTTATTTTAAATAGTAGAGCTTTTTATATAGCTTCCCCATGTCATTTATGACTTGCTGGAACTAGTGGTTAAGATACTGAATAGTTTATTTATTTTTTTAGTGAATTCTGTATTTTGAAGTCTTCACTAGTTTCAA
Source organism: Capsicum annuum (assembly GCF_002878395.1). Classification (NCBI taxonomy): domain Eukaryota; kingdom Viridiplantae; phylum Streptophyta; class Magnoliopsida; order Solanales; family Solanaceae; genus Capsicum; species Capsicum annuum. The sequence goes on from NW_025851322.1 coordinate 54,959, forward strand.
ATGACCATTGGGCTAAAACATTAGTAAAACAATCTTGCATATAAATTTTGACTATGCCAGTCACTCTGAAATGTTTTTAGGCTTGGTTAACCTTTGTTCTGGGTCTTAAAACACTCAAACTTATTTCGATCTATTGGTTGGAAAATTATGAAATTGAAATATAGGTGTGCGACCCACTCTTGGTCAAAATGAACCCACATGAAAAATTTGATTGTTACATTGTGTATGAAACATCGAATTTAATTTGGTTACATAGTTCATTTGTGTATGAGGGATTCCGAATGATTCCTGAGTGCTTGGAAAGGACTTGGGAATTTCGAAGTCTATTAGTGTCAGTTGGTACATCACTATAATCAGCCAATGGTCACGATCGTGATACCCTTGGAAGTCAAGTAGTCCCGTGATCATGGTAGGTTGGTCATGATCGCGACTAAGCCTAGCAACTTGATGATGTGGCAAACTCAAGGTCCCACATCATGATTACAGAACCCGAGGGGTTGGTATGGGTATAAAAGGTCCCTTTTTCTGCTATTATTTCCATTCTTCATCATTTTTATGAGACCTAAAACCCTAAAGTTGTAGATTAGTTTTAATTGAGGCATGGGGGGATTTATGAGCATAATTAACATTTGTTTTCACAATTATCTTCTGATTGGATGTAAGAATTTACCCTTTCCTGGATATATTTTAGTGATTTATTACTCAAAAACCCAAAGCCTTGAAGGCCTAATTTTAGCACCAATTTAGATTAGTTTTCACCTATTTTTAGGGTAATGATTCCTTGATCTTGTAAGAATGTTGGGTTAGTTTCAGAAATGCAATTTCAGTAAGTGGGACGGCATGGGGTTTTTACGTAATTTTTGGATCCGAAGCACAATGGTGCAATATGGGTAGTATTATTCTCATATTGATGATTAGAATATATATATGATAGCTTAGCTTTTTGAGGAGGCTTTTCAGATGCGAAAAGTAGTGATTTGGTAGATCGGTGATCTTTCTTTGGCGTTAAGGTAGGATAGGTTATCCATTTTTATATTGAGATATCTCATAGTATTCTTGTGATATCCTGTGATATTCTTGATGGGTTTTAGGTGTTTCATTGACTAAATGTAATATTTGGGTTAGTAGACCATTTACGGTAATTTAAAACTGTAGAGTTGAAACACTGGACTTATTTCCTTATACCTCAGGTGAATTGGACTTCATTACTCATGTTTAGAATGAGAATGACTTAGATAACTGAGTATTAAGTAAAAATTATCTAGTTACTTATTCTTAGGGTAAGATTAGCTTTAGTCTCATACTCCAATAAAGGTTTTCTTAAATTCGATTAAACTTAGTTAATGTGTTTGCGAAGGATCTCTATCTTAGGACTAATTGTGGCTTGTTTAAGATCTAAAAGTAGATTTAGATATCTTAATCCTATTTCATATAGAATTTGCTTAAAATTGATATCGAGGATTAGAAGTGGACTCTTAACCTACTTTAGGCTATGACACATGTTAGTTTTTGTAAACCATTTTCGCTTATTAGACTCTTGGAAATGTGTATTGAGGCAGTATTAAGAAATTTCAATACTTGATGGTTCTATTAGTTAATGTGAGGGTTGACGCCCTTTTTATTATGTTATAATTTACTTTATTTATTATAGTTCTTATGACGTTGATTATATATATATATATCCTATTTGAGTCCTTTGATTATATATATACTCGGTTTAAGTTTAGAGGATTATTTTAGCTATTGATTATCTACCTGTTAAAGTTTGGCAAATGTTTTATTTATCAGTTCGATTTTGGATATTGATTATTTAAAGTTCAATTTCAGGTAATGATTATAGTTACCGATTCGAGTTCAGCTATTGATTATTTACCGATTCAAGTCTAGCCATTGATAATATTTATTAGTTTAAGTCTAGATATGCATATAACACTGTGATGAAATAGTTTCTATGATTAATGATATCGGGTTGTGAGGTTAAGAGTAAAAATTTTTCTTAATCGAAAAATAAGGAAATGATTATAATATTGCATGACATAAATGTACTCTCGTGTTAAAATGACTAGTTGACAAATGATGATTAGATGATAAATGATGACCTATGGAAATATTAGGTCTAGTTGATAATTCTATTAGTGATAAAAAATGTATAGTTGATTAATGGCACTAGCATATAATAATGATAAGGTGTCTATATGATGTTAAAATTATGAAATAATGGTTAAATGATGATGAAGATTATGACGTTGGATGATTGAATTATATATCTAGATTATACTCCCTTGGCATATGGGGTGTTGTGTTGAGATATTTACTTTTCTGCACTAATTGGCATATGGAAGCCAATTTTGTAGTTATGACTGTATGTCTTGACTCTTTATGTTATGTTAGTATTCAAATTTACTTCCTTATCTATGGACAACGGTGTTTGAGCTATTTTAGCTTTGTCTATACCTTGACTTATTTGTGTTTTCTATCATTTTATCATACTTATATCATTATTGAGCTCATTCAGTCGATGACATCTACTGCGTACCTGTTGTTTTAGTACTCATACTACACTTCTATACCTTTTTGGTATAGATATGAATACTAGTTTTCATCGTTGATCATTGATCATGCTATGTGGATTTTCCAGAGATAGGGTGAACTTTTGGAGTCAGAGTCACCTATTTCCTTATATCTATTGGCATTTAGTCATTCGTTAACGAGACAAATGTTGTTGACTATTTTAAGCCTTTAAATTGTATTATTTTTAGATGCTCTTGGACTAGCTTTACTAGGCCGGGGGATGGAATCTTCTATTGACTATTTTATCTATTTATTACTGTAATGCCCCAAGTTTGTACCCCAGACACTACACGGTGGTTATGACCCTGAAGAATAACAAGCTAACCCATGACTAATATCTGTTGTGAGCATTGAATAATAATACTAAAATAAATGTGGAATTGGTCTGAATTGCCATAAAGTTCAAAAACTAAATACTGATAAATAATAATATCTGGTAAAACATCTTAAAACTAAACACTATCTGAACGTGTCTAGTCTGAAAGTCTCTAACTAAACTGTCTGAAAATGGAGTTGTTGAGACAAGCCCCTAATTAACTCTGGCTACTGAACTACTGATAAAGCGAAATACTGAAATATAGTATGCCCTCAATAGCTAAGGACTCACTACTAAAAATGTGACTACTGACTAGATCTGTCTAAGTGCGGTCGAGAACCTGAGCGTCCAGACCTATGGTATAAGGCATCATAGTGCAAAGAAAAAGTATGCATTAGTATGTGAAATGTACTGGGAAGCTAGATGAGGTAAGGCTGAATGCAAGGGTTCATATACATAAATAATAACTGACTGTATAATATAGAGTAACTGGGTATGAGAATACATGGATAACTAAAACTTCTATAAATACTGAGTATGAAATACTGTGCACATACATATATATACTGTATCTGAGATTTTCTTGAAGCTAAGTACTGTGTTCTGATAACTAATTAAGTGATATCTGAAGTTTTTGAAAACTGAATTACTCATACTGAGTGACTGTGTCTGACTGTCCTGATGTTGTAGAACTGAATTGAATTTTAAACCGAGACTGAAACTGAGAATGTGGGAGGTAAGCATCTAACCAACATGCCCCAAATTAGAGCTTATAGGGGTCCGACTTGTGCCCCAGTTAGAAGGGTGCTAATACCGATGCCACGAGTACTAGCACTGGTTGTGAGTTAACCCTAACTAACAGTAAGATATTTTGTCAGCCCTGACTAACAACAAAACTATGAGAGATGTGTCAACCCTTATCTAGCAGGAAGTCACCCAAACCTATGCTAGAAGCGTAGTTTTGTAACTCAGGGATTACAACTTAGGGTCAAACTCTATAATAACAAAAATTCCTCCATCCCTGGGTCCGCTCGGTATTGAATCCTACTCCTAACTGAAGACACTAAACTAATAACTAGACTATACTAAGCATGACAGAACTGTTACTCAGCGTGTTAACTGACTGGATTGGACTAATACTGAGTTTCACTGAGTTTTGTAACTGACTTAGTACTACTGATCATGACATGACTGATACTATTCTGTAACTGACACTGGTTCTAGGAAAACAACTAGATTGTTCGTATTAAATACACCAGGACTCGATGGCATAAAAAGAAAAGCATAGCATAATCTGGAATAACATAATAATGATCACTTGGTCATAATTCATTAATAGAGGCATTTTATCAAACACTTGTAATGCATTAACTTGTACATGAATGGGGAAGACAAGCTAACATGTTGTAATGGCATTATTTCATTCTAATGGACAATTTATCAAACACATGGGAGGCATAACTGAATCATTAAATTATAAACACTTAGGATTGACATTGTTTCAACAATAAACTTGCAAATTGAAGGGTTTATCATGAATATCATGTAAATCAAAACATACTAGGATCAATTCTTACAACTTGTAATTTGAATCATGGATTTAAAACGCAACAATAAGATGAACATGAATTCAATTGAGCTAAATCATGGAAATTCATAAATACACAATCTTTGTATTTTTAATAGGGTTCTTGGGCTTCATGGGTGAAAGGATCCCATGAATGAACACATAACATATTTGTGAAGAAGAGTTCTTGAAGGTTCTTGGAGGATTTCTTGAGGATTGAACTTGATTCATGAATCTAGGGTTTTTTTTCTCTTGAGAGAGAATGATTTATTTCTTGGGATCAAGTGAGGGAATAATGACATAATAGCGTATTTAGGGCATAATTTTGTGTTTAAGGTTGATCTGTGTCATCGAAAAAGACCCTAGTACCCTAGAAAAGATTTGAAAAACATCACTGAAAACCCAATTTGGGCACCTAGTGCTACGTAACACAATCACATCGTGCCACTGGAAATTGACAACTGCAACCTGGAAGTTTGGTGCGACACGGTACAATCGCATTGCTTCACTGTATGGGAATCTGCCCTTTGGTGTGACATGCCAATATCATGGAGCAATACTGGAAATTGACAATTGGGAAATTTGTTGGTGGCGCGATAAGGTGGTATCTCGTTGGTTCACTGGAAAATAACAATTTCCATTTGGACTACCTCCACAACGCACTAAAGTGCCATGTGGTACACTGTTTTACTAAAAGAGCTCTAATTCTTCGCTCGGGTATCAGATTTGGGCGGACTTTATATTGTTGGAAAGTTAACTAAATTTCAAATGCATTGGTGAGCTCTAAACTAAAAAATACTAAGCATAAATTTTATATAGGATAACTCATGGACTAAGAGTTAATTTAAGCTAGGGAAATACGGGGTATTACAATATCTCCCCCTTAGAAACATTCGTCCTTGAATAAGACTTATTATGCTGAGGAACACTGATAGATTGAGTTTACACACTAAACATGCATATCTGATGCATGGAATACATGGGTGAACTGATTCATCAATGTATAACTGACTATGCAATGGTAAGGAATTCAAAGTTTACAACTATAACTGAATCATGAAACAGAGTAAATGTAAGGAAGGTTGTTACCTCAGGCTGATAATACTAATGCCCCTAAGATCATTTACTAAACATGCATGAATAGGAATATGAGAACTTATCTAAGTCTAAAACATGATACATGGACTGAATATCATGAACAAAACTGAGCAGTTGAATACATGCCATTACTTGGGAATGGTCATAAGGCTGACATTGGAATGAGAGGGTCAACTTATGAGTACCCATTACTCCAAACTAGATTCTTTACATAAAGAGAAACTAAAAAGTTTAGGATATGAAAGATCGGGGGTTATAGTGCATTTCCTCCTTAGAAAATTATGTCCCCACAAAAATGTTGACTTGGCTGAGATACTAAGGAAAAGTTGAGATGTTGTATGAGGCACCTACAAACTAAATCGTGACTGAATATCTGGGATCTGAAACTGAGGCAATGATACTTGATGACATTTGAATTTAGCCGATCATTAGGAGTGTATAAAAAGTCATGGGAACTAAGCATACTGTAAAGAATGAGTACATGAGTCATGAGCTGCATGAACTGAGTTTGGAGTTTCTGAATTAATGGAACATGATTCATAACACTGAGTGAACTAGAACTCCTTATACTAGGAACGGTAAGCATACATGAATTTTGATAATGTGCTCGAATAGGAGCTGTGATTATAGAGTTGACATATACTGTGTGAGTAGATATCGTGATAGCTGAAGTGTAAAACTTTGCACTGAGGTAAGGATGGCTTGTGCATCAACCTCTCCTACTAAGTTTGGATATCAGTGTGTTGATGAAAGGTTATTCTAAGATCCACCTTAGTACCCAACTTCCCCTAAAAAACTCTCCTAAATCTAGAAGTGAACATGGAGCCTCAATCTAAAAAAAATGATATTGGCATAAAATGCAAATGGACTATCTCACACACATAAATATACGCTAACCTCTTAGCACTGAAAGACATCTGAATTGGAATGAAATATGCTAACTTGGTTAATCAATCCACGATGACCCAATTAATATAAGAACCATGGGAAGTATGAGGCAAACTACAAAAAAATCCATAGTAATCCACTTCTATTTAAACATGAGAATGGGCAATCTCTTAGTCAAACCACCTGGACACTGATACTCTGCCTGTACCTGCTAATAACATAGGGAACGAGGTACAAAATCTGCCATATAACTTTTCATACCACTCGAAAAATAATGCTATCCAAATCTCTATACATCTTCATTATGCCCGAATGAATAGAATATATATAGTTGTGATCCTTGTGTAGAATCAATTGGATCTAGTCATCAATCCACGAAACAAAAATGCAGCCATCGAATCAAAAAACACTTCCAAGTCTATGGTGTTCCTCTCTCATACTCACCACTCAACACCTTATCACAATGGAAGTAAATCTTACTATCGTCAAATTAATGATCCTGAATATACTCAAAAAGTGAAGACCTTGCCTCAACAATCGCAAAAAATCCTCCTAAGGTCTAAAATATCAAGGCGGACAATCAAGTTGGGTATGGACTGAATGTCCCATGTCGATGGCCTTTGAGAAACAAAAATAAAAGACAACCTACCCATACTCACCGTCTTCTAACTCAAGGGATCAGCCACCATATTTGCTTTGACTGAGTGATATGAGACAGAGATATCATAGTCTTTATATAACTCCATCCATCTTTACAATATAACATTATGTTCTCTCGAGGTCATAAGATGTTGAATACTTCAAAGATTGGTGAAAATATCACAATGCATGCCATAAAGATGTTGTCTGACAATCTTAAGTGCGAAAAATACTATCGCCAACTCCAAATCATGAGTGGGGTAACTTCACTCGTTCACCTTAACTGTTATCAATGTATATGTAATAACACAACCTAATTACCTCAAAACACAACATAGACCAATACCAAAAGCATCACAATACATAGTGAATCCCTTACCTCAAAAAAAAGAGCTAGACTAGGAGATAAAGTAAGGAAATCCTTAAGCTTTCCAAAGCTCAACTCACACTCCTCAAACCAATAGAAAGGAGCCTCCTTTTTAAGTCAATCATGTCATTGGCACTGAAATAATAGCAAAACCCTCTATGAATCATCAATATTAACTATCCAAATAAATAAAGCTACGAACCTCAGCCAAAGAAGTAGATCTAGCCAAATCATGAATTGCCTCAATTTTAGTTTGGTCTGCCATAATACAATCCTTAGATACTTTATCTCCAAGGAAGTTCACGATCCTCAAATGTTCTACATGATCCTTACTACTCCTTGAATGCACAAGGATGTTATCAATGAACAAAATCACAAAATAATCCAAATAAGGTCTGAATACTCAATTCATCAAATCCATAAATGAGGTTTGGGCATTAGTCAAGATGAATGACATAACTAAGAACTCATAATAACCATATCACATCCTAAATACTATCTTCGAGATATCCTTATCACAAATCATAAACTAATGGTAACCAGATATCAAATCAATTTTAGAAAATATTGTTGCACCCTGAAGTTGGTCAAACAAATTATCAATACGAGGCATAGGATAATGGTTTTTCATCGTCACCTAATTAAGCTACCTATAATAAATACAAATACGCATAGAGACATTCTTCTACTTTAGAAACAACACTGGAGATCTCCGAGAAGACACACTTGGTCTAATAAAACCCTTAACAAGAAGTTCCTAAAGTTGAGAATTTAGCTCCTTAAGCTTGGTCGGAGCCATATGTTCAGGTGCCATAGAAATAGGTCAGGTGCCAGGCTCAAGATTAATAGAAAACTCAATCTCACAGATAGGGGAAAAACTAGGTAATTTGATAGGGAACTCATCAAGAAACTCACAAACTACAAGAACAGAGTCATGCAACGGACTCTTCATATTAATATCACAAATATAATAGAGATAAAACTTGAAACCCCTTGAAATAATACTCATAGCATGAGCATAAGAAATAGTCCCCATTGGCCCGTAGATAACCAATCTCTGTCATATGACTAGGGGTATGGTAGGCATGGCTTATAGAATAGTCTTTACGAAAAAATCCATGAATGCATGAGATTGGAATAACTAGTTCATGCCTAGAGTCACATCAAGATCTACCATATCTAGAACAATAAGATCAACATGAGTATCAACATCTCAAAATGTCATAACAAAAGATCTGAATACTCGATCCACTAATAAAAAATCACCCACAGAAGTAGATACATGCAAGGGAATAGATAATAAATACAAAGATAAACCTAACCATAGAGCTTAATAAGAAGATACATAAGAATAAATGGATGCTAGATAAAAGAAATCAATCACCGAATGAAGACACACAATTTAAACTAGTAATAATAGCATCCGAAGACTCAGCCTTAGGTTTAGTGGGTACTGCATATAACTAACCATGTGCACCACCTATCTAGGCTCCTCAACGACCTCATATACTACTATTTGAAAACCTTCTTAAGTACCCTACAAACAATCTCTATGACTCTAATAGTTATCTCTACCTGAGGGATGAACTTCTCTAATAGGTGAAACACTTTGAGGTGAAGGAAAAATTGCCCCACGACTTTGGAAATCTCATTAATAGTAACCATAAGCTCCACAACTATAAAATATTACTTGAGTTTAACCAAAATGATCAGCTCTGGTTGACCCTAAAAAACCACTATGTCAAGAATAACCAAAAGATTTAATTCTTGAAGACTGACTACTCCATGACCAAGGTGATCTCTAGAACTAGAAAAAACTCCATTAGTAATCTGAATCACTACCTGAATAGGTCAACTAGACTATCTCTGAGGTGAATAGGGTAGACGTAGAGGATATCTACCATGAGAATACCTACCTCTAAATTGGGAACTACTATGGCTCCCACTAATAATTCCCTAATGTCAAGGCCTCTTATCATTTCCCCTATGGGTCTCATAATGTATTTCCTCCATAAACTGAGCATGATCATAAACATCTACAAAATACCTACTAGTAGCAAGAATACTCTGAGTAGACAAATGAAAGACATATCTCAACCCTCAGAAAAAGCAATGAACTCTATCATTTAATCACCTAGGTTTTGAACCATGAGAAGAACATCTTTATTTTCTGTCTCTAAGTTGGTATGAGAGGGGCTGGACTCGTACACCTTGGATATAAGTAGTATCTTTCTTCCCCTCCTCTCCCATATCGTAGGTAGTATGGTAATGGTTACTCATGATCCTAGGTATGAGTGACCCTCAACTCAATTGTAAAAAAATAGTATGGTCTTACAAAGTTAGTTGTATAAAGTTTTGACTTGAACTTTGAGTGGACTATTTTTTATACGATGGAAGCATATGAGTTAGGGGTTGAATTTGTACCCTTGGGATATGACTCGAGGGTGTGTGGTCATACCCATAATATTATAGGTGACCTATAATAAGCCTATGGTATGATATAGGCTACCACTTACCTTGGGGTATAGTTCCTTTAGTGAGTCATACCCCTGGACGAGTCTATTTTCCAGCTTTTAACTAAGGGCCTTGTAGATATTTTATATGCCTTAAAACCTAAGTCCCCTCATTATATAAGTTCTTGTAGCCTCTTAAATGGACCAAACACCCTAAACACTCTCTCAAACTTATCTTTAAAGAATTGAAGGCTAGGGTTTCATGGGTGATCTTCAAGAAGCAAAGTGAAGTCAAGAATCTTGGTGAATCAAGTTTTCTAAGGAATGTAACTCTTCTCCTTGATAAATAATGCTACATCATTATATTTCGCACTTAGATTAGTAAGTATACATAGGGATTTTGAATTCAGCGAAAAGGGTTTTGTTTCCTCATGATGAATAATGTTGACTTTTGTTTAGACTTATGTTTAAACATATTATTGATGATGATTTGAATATGTATGTGCGTGTTTTATGTGGTATAAAAAGTGATTATTGAGTAACTCTAATCTTGATGATTTCTACCATTAAAATGGCCTTGGTAATGGTATGTATGTTTGTGAAAATATCTAAGTGAATTGTCTATTCAAATGTTGATGATGTTTTTAACTAGGATAATAGTCCAATATGTGTTAATAGTAGATAAATGATATTGTAAAGGTATTATGAGCCAAGTAAGGTTAAATTGATGTTGTTGTTAGGTAATGGTTAATAAGGGTTCAAAGTACAAAATATGAAAATGAATTTGAATTGTGTGTTGAACTAAAGTATGGTATGAATGTGGTATAAGATTGTGAATGAAATGCGAATAGTTTGTGTGGGTATTAATGATCATAAATTGAATTGTATGATGAATTGAACTAAGGCATTGGCCTATTTAAATGATTGACTAAGAAAGGCTCGCATAAGGACCATGTGGTCATGTATAGTGTGGAGTTTTCTAAATAGGTTAGATCCTTGATTGTTAATTAAATAGATAAGATGTAATGATAAAGGGTTGGAGTCCAAATGTTGACTAATGATTATCGTAATGGCTTGAGGTTAAATTTCCATGCCTAATAAAATTGCTTATGGATAAAGTCCCTTTCAACCCCAACTAGAAGAGTAACCCTCTCATTCTGTCACCTTAAGAGGATGTTACTAATATTGAATTTTGTCACTCCATTAACCTCTTGACTAAATTGGTAGCTTCTCAATCCAAACGTAGTGCTCCAACTACTATATTTCCTAAGGCCACAATAATTAGAAAATTCATGAGGTTGAGGCTTCCTATGTTTTTGGGTACGAAGGTCCTAAAATATCCTCAAGTCTTTATTGATGAAAAAGAAAAGATCTTTTGAATCATGTATTCTTTGGACATTGAGGTTGTTGAGTTTAATTCCTACCAATTAAAAGTTGTAGCGTACCAATGGTATAAAGTGTGGCAGTTCTCTAGAGATATAGATACTAGTCTCGCCTTGTATGAGGATTTTTCTAATGCTTTCTTAGAACACTTCTTTCCTCAAGAGCAAAGGGAAGCAAATGCAGAAGAGTTTATAAACTTAAAACAAGAGAGGATGTCTGTTCAAGAGTATGACTTTAAATTTCATCAATTATCAAGTTATGCTCCTGAGATGGTCTCTAGCATGAGGGCTAAGATGCATAAGTTTTTCTTAGGATTATCTCATGAGGTAGTCCTTAAGAGCAAGGTGGCCCTTTTTTTTACAGAAAATATGGATATTTTAAGGTTGATCATGTATATGCAATAAGTAGAAGATGTGAGAAAAAAGAAAGTTGAGTTTAGTGAAAGAAAAGGGAAGAAGTTTAGGCTTTTTGAGCCTAGTAGTAGAGATAGGGTTAAGTGTCCATAGAAGAAATGGGGCATTTTGGGTTCTTTATCCTCAGCTAGTGTTCAATGTCATTACCCAAAGTCGTTGGGTAATTGTCAATCTTAATTTAGTGGTGGGTTTTTGGCACAGGTTGCCCAATTCTAGGCTAGTGGTGCCCAGTCAAATCCACCCTTCCCTTTTTGTAGATTCAGTAGTAAGAGTCAGCAAGGTCAGTATGGGAAAAAGAGAAATAAATGTTTTAGTTATGGTCAGATCAAGCACATTCAGCGTGAGTTTCCCTCTCTAGTAGCTTCTTGGTCCAACAGGGCTCTTATTGCTACTCTATCTACCACCGCACCGAAGGGTGCTATGTCTATATCTATTTCTATTTCTAGCACCAGCACTGGCCGAAATCACTTATATGTACTTACTGCTCAGTAGGATTCTAAGCGTCTCCTGATATTGTCACGGGTATGTTGAGACTTTTCTCCCATTATGTATATAGTTTTCTTTATCTAGGGTCTACTGTATCTTATGTAACACAGTATATGGTTGTGCATCTTAATTGTTGTCCCGAGATTCTATTGGTTTCTTTTTCTATTTCTACCCCAATAGGAGACTCTATGATTACCAAAACAGTCTATAGGGGGTGCGTGGTATTTTTTGGTGGTAGAGATAATTTTGTAGTCTTCATAGAGTTTGACCAGATTGATTTTGATGTCATTTTATGGATGGATTGGTTGCATTTGTGTTATGCTTCCTTAAATTTTTAAACCCATAGGGTCCTATTCAAATTCCCTAATAATCTGATCATTGTATGGGAAGGTGGTTCTTTTTATGACTAGGGTAAGATTTATTTCTTATCTTAAAGCACAAAAGTTGATTTCAAAGGAGTTTATGTATTAGTTTGTCCGAGTTAAAGGTTTTAACTTGGAAGAGCCTTCTCTAGAATCTACTTTTGTGGTCAATGAGTTTCCGAAGGTGTTTCCCAATGATCTTCTCAGTATTCCTCCTGATATGGAATTTATTTTGGGATTAATCTTATTATGGACACTAGTCTAATTTCTATTGCTACTTATGGAATGGCTATAGTGTAGCTAAAGGAGCTTAAGGAGAAATTAAAAGAACCTCTTAGATAAAGGTTTTATCTATCCTAGTGTGTCTCCTTAGGGTACTCCCGTGTTGTTTGTGTGCAAGAATGATTGTTCTCTTCATATGTGCATTGATTAACATCCGTTGAACAAAGTGACAATAAATATCCTATTCCTAGGATTGATGATTTGTTTGATCAACTTCAGGGTGTATAGTGTTTCTCTAATATTTATCTTAGATCAGGTTATCATCATCTTAAAATTAGGGATGCAGATATCCCTAAGAATACCTTTAGAACCCGGTATGGTCAATATAAGTTTTTGGTTATGTCTTTTGGGTTGGCCAATGCCCCGACGACATTTATAGACTTGATGAACAGGGTATTTTTTCTGTTCTTGGACATGTTTGTCATTGTCTTCTTTGATGACATCTTAGTCTATTCAAAGAGTGAGGCAGATCATGTTGATCACCTCCATGTCGTGTTGCAAACTTTAAAGGATCATTATTTATATTCCAAGTTCTCCAAGTGTGAGTGTTGGTTGAAAGTCGTAGCTTTTCTTGGTCATGTCATCTCTAGTGACGGGATCACGGTAGATCCCTAAAATGTTGCAACAATTAAGAAGTGTCCTATACCTACCACTTCAATTGATATTCATAGTTTCTTGGGTCTAGCCGGTTACTATAGAAGATTTCTAGAGAATTACTTGACCATATCTTCCACATTGATGAAGTTGAACAAAAAGAAGGTCAAGTTCTTGTAGTTGGATGTGTGTGAGGATAGTTTTAGAAGTTGAAATATAAATTGACTTTGGCTCTATTTTTTTACCTTTCATAAAGGTAATGATGGTTCTGTAGTGTATTGGGTCGCTTCTCATATTGGTCTCGGTTGTATTTTGATGCAACATGGTAGGGTGGTGGCCTATGCTTCTAGGAAATTGAAAGTTCATGTAAAGAACTACCCTACTTATGACTTAGAGTTGTTAGCCATAGTTTTTGCATTAAAGATTTAGCGATATTATCTTTTTGTGCTTCAAGTTGATATTTTTTTTATTTTTACTCAAAAGGAGTTGAACCTTTGGAAAAAGAGGTAGCTTGAGTCATTGCAAGACTATATGAGTCTTCATTACCACCCCGGTAAAGCTAATGTAGTCGCCGATGCTCTTAGAAGATTATCCAGGGAAAGTTTGTCCTATGTGGATGAGGACTAGTGTGAATTGCTTAAGGACATTCAACGTTTTGCTAATCTTGGAGTTCGAATTTCAAACTCCATGGATGGTGGTGTATTTATGCTTTCAGTATCATAATTGTCTCTTGTTGTTGAGATAAAGGGAAAGTAAACATTGGACCCCAACTTGATGTACATCAAGCGTAATGTAGGTCAATATAAAGTTACGGTCTTTGTGATTGGTGGTGACAATATCTTGAGATACCAAGGTAGACTATGTGTTTCGGACGTTAATAGATTGAGGGAAAGAGTCATAGATGAAGATCATGAATCCAGTTATGCTACTCACCCTAGTTCCACCAAGATGTATCATGATATTAGAGAGTTCTATTGGTGGGGTAATATGCAGTGAGATATGGCTAGTTATGTGTCCAAGTATATAGTGTGCCAATAAGTGAAAGTTTAGCACATGAGGCCCAAGGGCTTGTATCAAGAGATTCCATTACCCAAATGTAAGTGAGAGGTTTTGTTACCGGTCTCCTTCTATCTCAGGATCAATGTGATTCTATTTGGGTCATTGTTGATAGAATGACCAAGCCCGCTCACTTTTTACCCATGAAGACTAATTACATTGCGAAAGATTATGTAAGTTTTATCTTGTGGAGATCATGAAGTTGCATGGTGCTCTAGTTTTGATCATTCTAGACTGTGGTCCTCTATTCTCATTCCACTTTCTAAAGTTGTTCCAAAATGGTTTTGGTACTTGAGTGTAATTCAGTACTGTTTTGCACCCGTAAAGGGATGGGAAAGTGGAGAGGACCTTCTAAACATTCGAGGATATGTTGCGGGCTGGAGTGATTGATTGTGGTAGTAGTTTGTATGACCACTTTCTTTTGATTGAGTTCACCTATAATAATAGTTACCGCTCTAGCATTTGCATGACTCCTTTTGAGTCATTTATGGTAGGATGTGTTGATCTCTTATTGGGTGGTATGAAGTTAGCGAGGGTAAGTTTCTTGGCCTAGATTTAGTTCACCAAGCCCTAGAGAAGGTGAAGGTAATTCATGATATATTAAAAACTGCTCAAAATAGCCAAAAGTCCTATGTGGATGTGAGGCATATGGACTTAGAGTTTAGTGTTGGCGATTGGGTATTATTTAAAGTGTCTCCCATGAAGAGAGTAATGTGGTTTGTTAAAAGGGAAAGCTTATTCCCCGGTATATTGGTCTCTACTTGATTATGAAGAGGGTCGGAAATGTTGCCTATGAGTTGGAAATATGCCTCTATGTTGTGGAAATATATGGGTAATCCTTCATTGGTTATTTTCTTGAGGGATATTGGTATTTTGGAATTTTTCCTATAAGGAGATCTTGATGATAATATTGACAAGTTCATCGGTTTCAAAAAAATTAAGTGGCTTTGGTGAAGGTTCTATGGAGGAACCAAAAGTCTTAGGAAGCTAATTGGGAGGCAGAAGAGGAGTGAAGTCCAAGTATCCTCACTTTTTTTCCATCCTATGAACTTGTGATGAATGAATGTATTAATCTTCTCACCTTAATTTATGTCATGATAGATAATAGGCTAAAGTCCCTAAGCTTTGAATTAATTTGTGTCATGTTAGACCATGGGTTTAAGTCCCTAATGCTTTTAAATCGCGTGTGTCTTGGTTGTGATGGGTTTAATTCCCTTATACCATGAGTTAATTCATGTCTTTAATAGTGGATAGGTTCGAGTCCCCAGTCATTGAGTTGACCGAGTATCCTTGATAAGATGATGGGTTAGTGTCTGATAGTTATGAAATGAGTAAGCATTTTAATAAGTAAAGGGTTTGAGTCCCAATTTTAATAAAATGAATAGTCGATTTATAATGACCATGATGTGTGTTGTATCCTTGTTTTGTGCTTTGTCCTAACTTAATTGAAGGTTGATTTGATGTTTGTTAACTTTTTGACTTGTCTTTATACTTTCCTTACCCATCATTTCCGGACGAATGATCAAAGTGGGGGAGAATTGAAATACCTAGGTTTTGAACCATGAAAAGAACCTCTTCATTGGGTACGACTACGGGCATGAGTCATACCCCTTGGATATGAGTCATAGCCTTCTTCCCCTCTCCTCTTATATCCCTGGCAGAGTAGTGAGGGTTACTCTCTTTCCTAGGTATGATTAACCCCCTCTTCAATCGTATAAATGGGTAAGATTCATGCCAATTGAATTGTATAGAGTTTGAACTTGAACTTTGAGTGGACTTTTTTTTATACCGTTAAAGAATATGAGTTAGTGGTTGTTTCATACCCTTTGTATACAACTCAAGGGTCTGTGATCATACCCTTAATGGTGTAGACCTAGGTGAAGCCTAGGGCAAAAGATAGGGTATTACTCGTACCCTAGGGCACGGTTCTTTTTGTGAGTTATACCCTTGACGGGTCCATTTTCCATCTTTTAACTAAGGTCCTTGTGATCATTTTCTATGCCTAAAACCCTAAGTCCCCTCACTATATAAGTTCTTGTATCCTTTTAACATCTATTTTGATGGATAAAACACCCTAAACAGTCTCTCAAACTCTTCCCCTTGATAAATAACTATAAACCCATGTATTTCACACTTTGATTAGTAAGTGTACATGATGATTTTGAAATCAAATGAAAGGGTTTTGTTGCCTAATGATGAATAATGTGGACTTTTGCTTAGACTTATGTTTATACATGTTATTGATGATGATTTACACATATGGGTTCTTGTTGTATGTGGTAGTACTTGTGAATCTTGAGTAACTATAATCTTGATGATTTCTACCATGAAAATTTCATTGGTAAAGGCATGCTCACAAGGTCTTTGTGAAAATTTCTAAGTGAATTTGTCAAGTCTTATGTTGATGATGTTTTTAAAACTAGGGCAGTGTCCCAATAAGTGTGAATAGTTGTTAACGATATTATAAAGGTATTATGAGCTATATATGTTGGAGTTTTTGACCTTTTTGGGTGTTGTTAATGAGGGGTTAAATTCCCTAAACATGAAAATGAATTTGAATTGTCTGTTGAACTAAAGTGTGGTATGAATCAGGTATAAGCTTGCTAATAAAATGTGACAAGTTTGTGAGGTTCTTGATAAAGATAAATTGAATTGTATGATGAAATGAACTAAGGCATAGGCCTATTCAAATGGTTGAGCAACAAAGGATCCTATGAGGACCATGTGGTCATATATAGTGTGGAGTTGTCTAAATTGGTTAAAGTCCTTGAGTGTGAATTGAATAGAGGGTGACGTATGGACAATGGGTTGGAGTCCCAATGTCGACTAATGATAATCATAATGGGTTGAGGTTAAATTAACTTGCCTAATAAAAGGGCTTGAGGTTAAAATCCCTTGCCTAATAAAATCGCTTATGGTTAAATACCCATGAACAATGAGATCTCTTGAGGTTGAAATGGCTCGCTTAATAAAATAGATTGTGTTAGAGTTCCTTATTTAGTATGGCATGAGTCTAGAGTCCCTTCCCTAATGTGTGGGAATATGGTTAGAGTCCCTTACCTAAATGAATGTAAGTATGTGGTTAGAGTCCCTTGTTTAATAAGTGTGTACATGGTTAAAGTCCATCGTCCAAGTCATATGTCATTGTAGTTGAAGTCCCACACCTAGTAAGAATGTTGAATGTAAGTGAGGAAGGTCGGAGATCTCCAATTCTTATCTGATGATTGAGTGATTTGAGAATGTTGTTATGACTTGTTTACTCATTAAAATGTGATATACCTATATGTATGGAAAACATCATGAATATGGTTGAATATGATATATTGACATGTTTTTGATTGATGATTCTATTTTATTCTTATCCTTGAGTTACATGTTAGCGTTCTAACCACTAACTATCTTCGAATACTACGTCCCCACGCGACATGGGGGCTGGAGCATCATCTTCTCTTCCTGCGTAGTGATTAGGTGGTTGAAGTGGTTTGGGCATTGACTTGGGAAAGTGAGCTTCCTTACTTTGTAAGTCATTCCTTTTTGGTTTCTGATCTTTAGAATTAGTCTCTTTTTGACTTAGTTTGGCTACTGTGAGGGGCTTGTCCCGACATATACATTTCTAAACATCAGTTTGTATAGAGGTATTTTTGTTGACTATGGACTTGGTTTTATTGGCTAGTGTGTTGATATTTATGAAATGGTAGACATTGTTAAGTTATGACTTCTAGTATTTTTTGCGCTAACTTATTTTATGATCGGGATTCACCCGACCCTTGTCATGGATGTGATGATTATTGGTTTGGGTTATCGGTGCGACCTACGGTTCATGTGGGCTTGAGGTGCCCCTATGACATGGCTCAGTTTTTTTGTGTGTCACACATACTCAGTATCAAAAATAGATGTCGCACGCCTAGTCAACTCATGAAAATGAGCCTCATACTCTGCAACTATCTAGGAACCCTGCTCAAATCAAGAGAACTGATTCCTCAATTGATCTCTACGGTTGCGAGGCTGTACTGCTCCAAGAATATATCAAAACATTATGCCCATTTCAAATGAAAAATTACAGCTGGTCTAAAATCCATATAACCTCTCCACCAATTCGTAAAGCCAAGTCCAATTGAAATGTTGTGTAATCCACTCCACAAGTCTCAACAAGGACTATATTATAGATCCTATCCTTACATGTAATCAGAATCTCATGCGCATCCTCACTCGGACCACTAAAAACCCTTAGTAGAGCCAATCTCAAGAATTTACCAAACATATTCTGTGCCTCAGCAAACATAGCAGACTAGGCAACCACTAGCTGAGTAACTACCATTTGAGTAACCGCTGGTACAAGAGAAACCTAATTGTGAAAGCCACAGCTACAAGTTGCTCCCCTACCTCAATCAAACTCTAATTTGTATACTATGAACCATTAGACAGCATACCACAAACTAACCTCAAAATCTAAATTAAAACATCTTTAAACACTAAAGTGGAAATAAACCCTAGTGGAGCCTGGGCTAGTCCATGGCCCACTGCTAGCTTGGGTAGAAGAATCTCTGGCTATGGAGCATGGATAAAGTCTAGTGGAGGACCCATATCTTTGCCCTTTATTGGGGACATATATTTTGGATGTCCACAACCTCTAGATCATCCACAAGTAGGAGTACAATCCCTAGGCTCGCCCTCGGTTCCCTTATTGCATGTAGTGGTAGCACTTGTCCTGCCCATATGCAGAAGAGTAAAATCAATGGAATCATCCATAAATCAACTCAGAATCTTAGCACAATATGAGTAAAAATAGTGAAGAACTCATCAGCATCTCCTATTGCCTTGAAAAGATAGGAAATGGACGTGATCTTTCCTCTCTGCAGAACTCTACTAGACATTTTTGCTTGTACCAACAATACCGGTGTAGCTTGAGCTCTGTACTTATTTTTTATGACCTGATTTATGAGTCATGATTGAACTTGCTCTATCTAGCCAGTAGTAATACCGAACTGTTACTTAGAGTTAAACATGGGTTAATTTGGTGGAAATACCCCAAAAAGGCCTAATAGGCAATCCAACACAATAAACAACCAAAGCTAAAGAAATAGTTTAAAAGTAGTCACAACATAAATACCATCCCATAATCTAGTAGAGCTAATATGTGAGCATCGAGTAATAAAAATACAACCTAAATATCATGAATAGTCAATATATCTATCTCGAAACAATAGACAGAACATAAAAAGATATAAAGAAATATGTGACTCTGACTCCAAGAGCTCGCCCTATCTTTGAATATGAACAGCACATGAATGTCCATCAATGGCAACAACTAGTACTCATAGTTGAATAAAGATTGAACAGAAGTATAGTATAAGTATAAAAACCATGGGTACTCAGTAGGCATCATTAATCGACTGAGCTAAATCATAGTATAAGAGTGATAGAATGCCAGATAACATAACAAAGTCAAGGTAAGGAAATAAACCTAAAATATCTCCAACATTACTATACATGAATAAATAGATAACCGGTATATCATTATAACCTAACATAAGCATCAACACATGCAACCGTAACTACCAAATTACATCTCATAGGCCAATTGGTGCAAAAAGGTAAATAATACATTTCAAGTCCCCATAAGCCTTGAAGGTACAAATAAGAGAGACCACCGTCATTTATCAAATCTCATAATATAATTGAAATTCATTCAAGTCATTCCACACTATATCCATCGAGTGTTCGTAATCATTATTTTTCAATTAATCAATTCTTTTCAACTAACCTTCATGTAACAACGAAACCTCATGTATCAATAAATAACCCCTTATCAACTAAACATCACTTATTAACTAATCTTCATATAATGGTTAATCATTACTTATCAACTAGTCATTATTTACCAATTAATCAATATGTATAAACTAGCCAATATTTATAAACTACCAATAATTCTCAACAAAATCATTATATCACTAAGGTTTATTCATATAATGCTACATTATAACTATTTCCTCATTTCCAACTTAGCTAGATTGTCAATCTCACACCTTAATATCAACATATCATAAAAAGTATATCATCGTAGTATAATACGTATAACTGGACTCAACCTATAAGAGTTATTAAAAAATATCCTCATTATTATCACCATAACCATCTTTCGATCATGTCGGGCATATGTATTATCATAATCATCCTCCGATTTTTCCAGGTATATAATTATTATCATTCTCTAGCCTTGTCGAGTAAATATATCATCAAAATCATCACACAACCTTGCCGAGCATATATATCATCATAATCATCCTCTTTCTTTGTTGGGTATATTATCATCATATTCATCCTCTAGCCTTGTTGTGTATAATATCATAACCATACCCTAGCCTTGCCGGTTATATCATTATATCCATCTGTAATACCCCAAAAAAATTTTCATCAAAATTTTTTGCGTAAACGTATTGGATCCTATCTTTGAGAATGATTTATAATTTTTCTTTGTGTCATTTCTTAGATTTCAATCCACCATTTCGTATAGCATCAAATAATCTTTCCAACTATATGTGGTTCACCCAAAACGGACACTCGAGTGATGAGTTACGACCATTCCGATCAAACTACAACCATTCTAATCGAACTGTGAACAGTAAAATGTGCAGGAAAAAAATACTGCAGCCAGGCAATTTTTTTTAGTCAACTTCAAACGATAATAACTCCTTGTACGTAATGAACTGTGTAAGCTGCTACATATCAACGGAAATCCCAGATAGTCTTCTTTCCAATAAAATTTGTTTCATCCAATTTGAACATCAGAGTAAATAGTTAAGGCCAATTTACTTTAGCCTAACGGATAGATCACTGAAGGACAGATTTGGGTTTTATTTGTTTCTTAGGGGCATTTTCGTCTTTCACCACTCTTTTAAACCTCTATAAATACCCCATTCAATTGAGAACTTGTATTATTTTCCTCTCATTTCTCTTATATATATATATATATATATATATATATATCAAGTTAGGGTTAGGATTTTGAATTGGGGAAAATTAATTGGAGGCTTTGATTCAAGAATTCTTTCCGTCAATCTCTTTCGGCCATGAAATCTAAGGTATGCAAGTGTTTATCTATGGACTCCTTTAGTCCATAGAGTCCACGAATCCTTTTTTGAACGTTCAAGTTATGTATATATATATATATATATATTCTAGACTTTGATGATGTGTGTATATATATATGTTGATTTATATTTGATGGTTGAGATATATATGAGGATTATGAATGTTACTTGATATATATATAAATATATATATGACGATTATGCATGTTGGTTGATATATATATGTGTGGTGATGGTGTATTTTGGTTGATACATGCATGTGATGACTATGTATGTTGGATGAGATATATGGGGTGGCGGAAAACATGAGAATTTGACGAATTCATCAATGCCTAAAAGTGCATGTAAGGTGTTTGTTGAATTGTCTAAGAGGCTATAAATTTACATTCTTAGGATATAATAAGTTCTAAATGACTAGACTACTTTCTATGTATACGTTCAACATGAACTCCATGTTATTATCTAAAATTGGTGATGTTGTGTGGAAGGCTTATAATATGGTTGTAAGTGCAGACGAGGGATTTAGTTTGTGGAATTAAGATGAATGATGGTGTTGTAGCACATGTAATTGTTCATACTGACCTATACCTAAATGGTGCATGCAAGGTAATTGTAGAAATGCCTAGTTGAAGAAGAATAGATCGTATGACCCCTTGTGATTGAAGTGATGAGTTCATACCATACTTGCATGCTACGTGTTTACTATGATGCTTGAGGGAAATGGTAAGGCCATTAGGCTATACTAAGTGTGAAATGTCTAATTATGGGTCAAATTGCATATATCAAGATCTTAAAGGAAAGAACCTTGAGAAGTAAACCATGTGTTGACTTTATGTTATTTGTATGTATCCCGATTGGACGAACTATGTTATGTTGTGTTCTTCCTTAACCATATGCATCCTTGTTGAATGATCTACGATATAATGGCATGAGATCCCAATACTTTTATATGAATATGATCTTCAAATGATTGGTGTGAGGTGTTAATGAATGCATGGCGCATGATGGCCTGTGGGCATATGAGTATGCCTTGTTGTATACTACGTATTATTTATGTTATTGATTGCTGGGGGTACGTATGTCCAAAATAGTCTGATGGTCTAGAGCTAAGTCAGTTCTGTGATAATCTTAGTCGTGTTACGATCGATGAATTTCCGATGATTTGAGAACTTAACATGAGTTTCGTGATAACTTAGTATGTGGGGTTTTGAACAAGAATATCTTTTTATCTTGTGCCCAAAGAACTGATTTTGTCATTGGAATTTCATGATTTGTAAAGTGGGTAAATACCCAAGGTGTTTTAATGACGAATTATGAGGTTATGAAAAATATAAATTTTTTAAGCTTTGATGTACATGATTACTTTATTATTCTCAAGTTATGATTTGATATGGTGAATTTCATGTTTCTACCATGAGTTGATATTTCAAGTGTTTTCAAGATATGATTTATAGAACTTTGAATCGTCCAATATTGGTATACATAATAACCTAATTATCTGGTTTTCTTGAATTGAGATTTTACACCATAAATTGCATACCACTACTATGAAATTATTTGTTTGAGGATTCTTGATATAAGATGCATGATTTGAGTTACATTACGACATACAAAATCTTAGTATGATTTGAAGCTCTTAAATGCTTTGCAAAAGCTATTTTCATGATTTGAATATTGGAATGAAAGAATGATCATTTGAGAATATTGATTTGCATCGGCAGAATGATCATTTGAGAATATTGATTTACATCGGCAGAGTCGGGATGATTTATATTGATTTTAAGCTCGCAGAGATGAAATTTTATGTTATTGATACCATGTTGATGTTGAGGAAAATTAAAATATTTTGAGCTAAAATGTGTTGAGTTAGGAATCCACAAATTGATATGATTTGATAAATTAGAAAGAGATTTGATTTGATCGTTATGATAGACCGTTGAGATGTTGTGGTGGATTTCCAAAGAGATTTGATTTTGTTTTTATAATAGACCCTTGTGATGTTGTTTTGGATTTCCTAACGCATTCTGAGCTAGTCAGGGAGTATCACTTAGCACCGAGAGGGAAATTTGGTATTTTTCCAAACCTATGTGCCACCATAGGGTTGTTGATGATGATATTGATGGCTAGATAGCCGAATTGTGATTATGGAAGCTTTAAGGTTGTACTCCCGGGCAAGAGTACAACACTCCCGCTAATGGGAGTGCTCTCCCTAGGAGGGCAAATATTGGTATTCCACATGGCTCATGTGGGGTTTTCAGTTATAGGAAACTCCCCTGTCCATAAGAGTATGTTTATTGAACTATCGAGTCGCTCCGAGTCTTGAGTTGATGAGTTTGGTTGTCTATGATGAGTCATGAGAATTTATGATGAATATTGATGATTTTATGATGATTTATGGGATTTTACTTATGTTTTCCTCTCTATAATATTATGAGAAGTATGGATAATAAACTTCAAGCCATGTGAGTCTTCATTTTCCATATGCATGTTTTATGAAATCAAAGATATTATTCAAATTATTGCGTGCACCCCCACATATTCAGTTGCTTATGAGGAGTCATAGTGAGTTATGTAACTACTTCCCACAGTTTCTGTGTCAGTATAAATCTTCAGGAGTCAGGGGTGTGAGTGTATTCAATTGATCAGTATTGGTATCCTGTGATTCAGTAACGCAGTACCCCAGTACAGTAGTGAGTTCCGAGAACAGTAAAGTGGTATCCGAGCTGTGGTATCTGGTGTCGTTATAGTTGTTATAGTGGTTGTGAACTGTGCATTCATATATGTGTACTCATTCATTATTCTCATGATTATTCTATTGACTAAATGTTCATACATAAGCCGCATCTAGTAGAGTCTTGTACAAGAGTGTGTTGCGTGACATATTCATGTATTGGAGGCTATGGGATGTTTAGAAGAGTTTCCATTCGTTCATGATCCATATCGTGCTATAGCAAGATTTTCCAAGAAGTTATGTAGACTCTTGTAATGATTTACTTATGTCAGATTTACCTTACTCTTAAGGTAACAGAAGTAGTGAAGCCAAAGTCTTTCAGATAGAACTTTCTCTGATGGTCCCCGCAGATTGTTTTAGGACAGTGTTCTCTAAAGTGAGCAGAGTATGCCTTATGGGGTTAGCTATTTATATGGTGAATGAATAGGCTTGAAATTATATATGTAAGAATCTAAGTGTGGAAGTTGGGAATAATATGT